>NC_090617.1:4968667-4997118 GCF_004359215.1 Bremia lactucae
TGTTGCGATAATTGTTTTGTGCCACTGATCGATAGCAAGGCTTGCTGGGCAAGTGTGGTAGCAGAAAGCGCGGAGGCGAAAGGCGACGCAGCCCCGGCCAGTATGGCCGACTTTGAGGCCGCCATTGCCTTTTTGCAAAAGGAAGGGGGTAAAAGCCCCGAGGAGAGCTACTTTTCGGTATTTAAACTGGCCGAGCATCAAGTCCACTGTCCCTGTGGTGAGCTCTACTGCTCAGAGACGTGCAAGCAAGCCGCGTATGCCCAGCACCACGCGCTGCTATGTCCGCGGTCGGAGGCACGGGAGACCGCCATGGGGCTATTTCTGAACCACACGCTCGTAACCAATGAAATTTTCCAGCTAGCAGCCAAGGTCGTAGCCAAGGTTTTGCTCGTCTACATTGCCACACACGATATGGCTCAGGCCCGAGGGGCCGTCGATATGTTTTGTAAATTGCCGTGGTGGGAGGTCATAACTTCCGAAGACGATCTCGAAGAGGGCGAAACGCTTGACCAGTATCGCGACAAATTTCGGTCGCTCGTTTGCCAGACCTTTGACCAATTTAGGACCGGTTTACAGGAAAATCTTGCGCATCTGGAGGGTCAGGGAGAGCTCAGGGGCCTTACAACGGACGTGGTCTTGGATTCGTGTGCTGATGTGCTGTCTGTCGACTTCTTTAGTCAAATCATTGGCATGTTTGAGATGAATAACGTGAGCATGGAGATTGACCACCCCTTTCATGCGTTGGGGGAGGCTTTGAGTGAGACGAGTCTTGAGGAGAAGAAGGAGATGCCGCCAGTGTTGGCTCGCGTTAAGGCCGCGCTGGAAAAGTATGCCGAAGAACACAAGCATTATTGCTGTGGCGAGGATGCGCATGACCACGAGAACGAGAATAACGAGTGCTATACACTTGGAGAAGACTTTGTCGGTGTGGAAGGCACGGCGCTTTTTTCGGGAATTTGCACCATGAACCATAGCTGCGATCCCAATTGCACTGTGCTGTACACGAAAGATGGAGCTGCTCATGTTTTCGCTGTGCAGGATATTTCAGTACGTGGGGCTTAAAATTTGAAGAGCGGTGGATGATTGGTGCTTACGGATGCATGTGATTAGGAGGGCGAGGAGCTGTGCATCTCGTATATTGATGTGGACCAAAACGTGAACGAGCGGCAAGCATGTCTCCGGTAAAGTCGGTCTCTCGCTGTTGACTACTGCTCTACTGAAAATTAATGTGGGATGGATGATTTTTTTCATGTAGGGAGTATTTATTTGTATGCCGTTGCTCTCGCTGTGAGGAAGAGCGGAAGGCATAGCCTTGGTCGATCCGCTCTCCTCATTAAAAGGTTGAGACTGAATTGTCGAGCCATTGTCATTATAAATCTTAAAATTAAGAATTAAGTTTTGTTAATAAATTGTAAACCCAAGGATCATTTGTAGGAAAGACTGATGGAAAAGTTCGAAGGATGAGCTGCACTAAGATCTTCAATTTTACTGACCCGAGCACCAAATCCAGTCAATTTTTATCATTCAAAGCTCTCTCGAAGACTTCTGTGGATGCATATGGTGCCGTCGTCGATGTGGAAGAAGATGTGACTCAGCGACGAAATAGTCCCATGACTCCGGTGAACGGACTGAATTTATCAGTTGCATTGTTGAATGGCAGTTCCTAATTATGTATGAGCGATGCGTGGATTTATGATCTGTGCTAATACCTAATCACAGCGTTAATAATACTTAAATACCGATGGATCGCGGCATGGCGACTGTAATATTTAAGTAAGCGCACGTTGAGTTTTGATTTGGTGATAAAGAAAATAAAAATGCTTAAATTTTACTACAGTGCGTGGTTTAGTTTGATAAAAGTATTGCGTGGGGACATCCCCTTGACGACAAATGTGCGATCGTCACGTTTTGGTTTCTGGGCGTGTTGATGGCAGAGCTTTGGATTTTTAAGTTGTGGTGAGTTGAAAAATGTACCATACCAGTAATGAGCTGTCTGAATCACCGCTAGCATTGATGTCCATGGGCACTAATGAATGGACGGAGAAGCTTCATATGAAGTATACTGAGGATCGCAGTACTAAAATCTACGGAACAGCTCATAGTAAATGCTTTGACTGTAGTTGCACAAGTAGAGTACTCGTCGCGGATATGTTTTTTATCGCATTGTGTAAATGCTAGACCAATTTTTTGTCAAATGACAGTCATTTTTTTCACTTGGTTTGCAACTAGTGGTTTATTATCTTGGTCGAAGGCTGCTATTTCGGCTTCAATATCGGCAATGTACAGTGAAACATGTTGGTCCACAAAGATGAAGTTCAGTTTATCCATCACGAATGTTATCGGACTAAGAAGCAGTGTAATGAGCTTTATTAAATAAGCTTTTACTGTTGGCCTTTCAATTGCTGCACGTGGTTCTTCTCGTTTACATTTGCATTAAGAATTCCGGAGCTCAGTAATTTTTGACGAACACGCTTAATCATTCTTTCGTCGACGTCACGAATTGCTGCTTTTTGCCCGTATGTCGACCAAAATGGCTCCTCCACAAGGTGCCTAGTCCGTTACAAGGATGCCACTTGCATTCAGTGTCAGGTTACTTACTTATGACAGCCGCTCCGTAGATCACGTAACTTTAATTGCGATGTTTGCCACCTTAGCGGTCATTACGCAATCGCTTAGCATAGTGTTGCAATTGGTGGCTTCTATTCCCATGCGCAGGCGTCGATATAATGCCTAACACGCGCTACTCGCTTTCAAAGATCGAAATAATCAACAAGAAAGCATGTGAAGGATGATTGGACAGTGCGCAAAATACTTACGACCCCTTGACTGAATTTCATGTTTATGACGTTGCAATCGGCTTTACTGTCATTTATTCACTGTGGTGGGGTTTACTATAAAAAAAAAATTTGGGAACGCAATGAAGGCAATGTAAATGGTGCAAGACTTGCATTGGAGATCGGAGAGCTGTGCATCTCCATTGTTTGCTCTAGAACCAAGCAAGTTGTAAAAAGTACTATCAAGTTTGCTTGAATTATATTTGAATCGATTGCTTAGTGAATCTCTTATCTAATCTATCTTACTTGCATTCTGTTCTACATGTTTGTTGCTTCTGCTATTCTAATTCTACATTGCTACTTTATTGCGGTTACTCCAGGATATGGTAGCCAGTGCGACTTTTCTCTCTTTTGGCATATACAACCACCGTAACAATCAGCGCCGTACCCAGAATCACCCAAGCGATGGCTAAGGGGTAACTCTGTATCCCTACGATAACCTTATCAAATGTTGCTGTCCGGCGTAAAAATCCTTGAGCGGTCTCGCTATCGATTACGAGCTTCTCACGAATTCTCATATCAGGTAAAAACGAGTCACCTGGCCAAGATGCAAACTCGCTCGCTTGCAGCCACCAGGTTGGGTACCCGATTGACGCCTGTTGATCAGGGGCCTCACCAGTCGTCATATAGCCGTCACTGTACTTTGAAACTAACGTCCACGCAAGCTGCCACCACTGCGTGATTACATGCTCGGCGAAATCATTGCTCTGCTTCTCAATACTAGCAACGAGCTGAGTCTCGTTATGCACGTTTTGTCCCTCCGTTTCAATCTTGTTGCGAAGTAAAAAAGCACTTTTTTGCAAAGCACGTATTTTTTCGTGAATGTCAATACTCATGGCATTGTATCGTAGCAAGCTCCAATTGTTGACAAAATTAAAGGCCCACCATGCAGACTGCGGGTGAAATTGGCTCTGACGGCCTAACAAATACGACTGTGGTACAGAGTCCTGCGTGCACGAAAAGGGAACAAAAACAGATCCGTGCGGTGCGCTTTGAGCGTACCAAGCAACGCCACCAATCGCATCAGGTCCGACGTGACTCCGACTCTGAAGAACAATAGCGAAAAGCGTCCGGTACATGGAGATCGGACGTTCCCACCCACCAACGACGCCTCCTGAGTCACCAGACCACCGAACAGGAGATCCAAAAGGCCCAGCAGCCAGACCTTTGGTCATGTCATATCGCGTATCTTCGTAATGATCTCGAAGCAAATCCATGATTTCAAACGTCTCAATAACATGATCAGGTTTCACGGAAAACGGATAAGTGGCGAATTGCGAGAAGCTACCGAGCCGAGCATCGAGATGCAAAGACGGAGCCAGAACATCAAACACTCGCCAAACTCGACGTCCCGTGTATAGCGGGCCCACCGCGTCTTTATCAGCAAAGCCATAAGCGGCCGTAAAATCGAAAGCCTGACCACTCGTACGGTTCCACCAATTCATTTCTTCGGCCAACGAAATTACGTTGCTTGAGGCCATGTACCAGTCCGGCTGACTCAAGTCGATCTCACGAATTGTGAATGCGTTCGCAACCACAGTCACGTGTCCGTCAGGTACACGCTGAGCCACCCAAACGGCGCCACTGTGGTCTTTCCCAGTCATCACGTGGAACACCCAGACCTCCCCAAGCTTATCACCTATCAACAAAGCCTCTGCTGAGTCGCCAAAGTCTGGAGACGCCATATCTCCACTGTCTTCACTAAAAAAGCCAAACTCTTCCGATAAAGAGCCCATCATGTCGATTGCACACCGTGCAGTGGCACAGCGCTCAAGCGCGATCTTTGTGAGCTCAGCAATACCAAATAAATTGTTTCCTTCCGGCACGTCTAGAGGCCAGCCAACCGTTTTCGCGCCGCATGTGCTTTCACCAATACTAAGCTGCTCTTCGTTCATCATGCCATAATCTTGATCAAAGTACGCGTATGTGTGCTCTACTTGTGGAATAAACCCCATTGGCTTCGAGTATTCTTGAGACTTGCCACTCTCTAAGTCAATCACAGGTTGGTACTGGATTCCACGGTCTCGTGCTACCACTCGCGGGTATCCACCATTAAAATTGTATATAGCACGCTTGCTTCCAAGCGCGTGGTCTTGAGCTGGTACGCGGACAAGACGTAAATCCGCAGCACCATCACCAGCATCGTCCGTGTGAGCAATCAAAGTCGAACCGTCCACGCTTGCACCTTTCGTAACACCGATTGCCGTGCACGCATCTACCTGATTTTGTGGCCATGAGGTCAGCACAAAAGCGACTGCTGCAAAGCAATAGGACGGATGGAAAAGCTTCATTTCGCACGAAACAAGAAATCGTCGGAATCGCCAAAGTCGGTAGGCAAGGCAAAAAAATTAATGAGGTACTCGAAACATATCTCCGAGCACGTCAACTTGGAGCCCTCAAGGGACGAGAAGGGTTCAAGCCATCCAAGCGCGTTGAAAAGTCTCTTCCGACGAAGAGACTTTATTGACGAAACAGCTTTTTATTTCAAATCACGTCACGGTCTGAAGGACAATGGGAGTGCTACTAATTTAACTGCATATGTGTGACGTGGCGTGGGACTTTCCAATGAATAGGTGATCGTTTAATTTGTTTTTATTTATAGAGCAAGCTTCTATAAATAAATATGGGAACGTCTAATTGCGACGGATACACTTACCGGTATGTTCTGCATCGGCTCCTACTTCACTTTGAGTCACTGAGATACTGGGGTTCGCTTTTACAGCCGCAGGCGCCGGCGCGGGTGTCGGAGATGGAGGAGTTGAAGGCGCTGGTTTAGCTTGCTTGACGGACTTAGCAGGCGTAGCGGGTTTCGAGGGCTTGCCCCCACTACCTCCCGTAACAGTTATGTCTGCGCATGAGGCGTATGTCTGGGAATCTCTATCAGAATGCCAGTACATTTGTAGAACGCATTCGCCGGGTTCGGCGCACTCTGTCACATCAGCTGGCATTGTTGCAGGGGCGCTCTGGTCGCCACCATTCGTCGCAAACGAGTCGAGCTTCATCACCTCCTTGTAAACCTTGTAATTTATGATGCCTTTCGAGTCGGTAGTGGGTTTTACAACGCTAAGCCTCATGTAGCCCGGATGGGGTGCTTGAATCCAATATTTAAAATCAAAGGGTTTACCAGCTTTGAGGTTCGTGACATTGTTGCCTTTTTCATACACCGTGCCACGACATCCGTTCATCAAATTAAAGGTCGGCGACGGTGGAAAGTCGGCTTGCTTAAACCCCGCGAGATTTTCGAGCGGGGCAATAGTCAACTGTTCATCTCCGATGTTTATCAGAGCCCCACAGCTTTCACGAAATAATTTCGTCACGCTTCTGATTACTGGGCAAGTCATTTTACCATGGCCATCAACCTTGGCAAAAATGAGAGCAGCGGTGGCAGCGAAGATGGCGAAAATCGACGGCATAATGTGCTATGAAGAGTGGAAATTGAGGAATGAGTAAGGTTTTAATGCTTGCAATATCTTTTGCTGTGGCATGCAACTGGGATGATCGAATTTGCTAGTCGCGAATTATTTACCTTGCTTTTGTATTCAGTACGATCACGAGATGGGATGTCGTCAAGTCACGCTCATCATGAGCTGTGCGATGACCGCAATACAGAAAGCAGAGCTTGTCATTTATGGAGTGAAATTTGTGAGATTCTCACCAATTTCACATAATCCGTGCTACGGCAACTTCGATGTCTTCGATTGTCAGCCGGACGAAAGTCGCTGGAAGTGAATTTGTCAAAACAAGTTTAATATGTTTAAAATTTGAGTTGCTTCGTCTGAACTCTTGCCACTTGTTTTAAGAAAAACGTTTGTGCTCTTATCTATTGGATAGCTTGTAGAACAGCTGCAAACCTCGTCGTGTGGTCGAATCACATCTCTCTCTCGAGGTTGCGCATGATTGTTGAGGCAAGATGCAACCTTTTTGCATTAGTTGTGGCTTAATGCCTATGGATCATGAGTAGTATACTACTTTTCCCAGCTAAGCTTCTAATACGGTTATAAGCCTTGGCGATTGTCCGTAATAGCAAATGAGCCTACTCTCTATCTAACACAAAATGAATATGAGTTTTTCCAGAAATCGTTTAGTCGTTCATTCCAGTTTTTCCATGCATAATTGATCTTGAAAGCTCATTTGGTAATTAAATTAAATAGCCCTTATGCATCCGCATTAAAGCACTGATGGAGCTCAGCACTCTACATTTAAGCAGCAGCAAAGATTCTCACATACATCGAGCACATCAGCAAACGTTGCCATACCGGCTTACAAATTGCGGGGCAGCAGGCGGAAGTTTAGAGGTTTTAAAAACACAGTTGGCAGCAACTCAATTTATTAAGCGCGATATCCCTTTAACGAGGATGACGGTGCGCCTAGCAACAGGCGCATCTGTAGCGTTAAAGAAAAGTGAAGCTTTATCAAATACAAGTTAAAGGGTAAATAGTACGATGATGATTTTATCGTACTAGATTTAGATGACAAATTTTTATGTCATCCTTGAATTACCTTGGCTCAGAAAGTACGAGCCATGTAAAAATTGGCAGCAGCAAGTCGTGACCATACGTGTCTCTTGATCAGGTGGTCAACTGTTGGACGTCTTTGAGCGTTCACAAGCGTGTGGATTTACTGCGAGTGAGTGCAATGGCCTCACTTGTGGTACAGCCGTTAGTACGACTGCACAAGATCACAGTGTGATTAATACTCACACTGTGGAGTCAGCTGCCGGCTGCTGTGCGAATGGACAGACAGCGCCGAAGGTCCACCAGTCGAATAAGTCGAGTGGATTTAGACGTGAATGTACGCTTAGCGGGCGAAATTCAAGGAAAATACCGGTTGTCTAAAATGGCCAACACGATGATCCTAGGTCGAATAGAGAGTCGACCATTGAAGACCCAACTGTGATAGCACAAGACAGTCCGAAGACGTTGAGGAATAAGTCCCCACGTACTTGAGGAGAAATCTTCGTAAATATTTAATGCTGAATTGACTAGACTTCAACATCCCGAGGGATTAATCCCTCGGCAGCCTGTAGATAATTCCTAGGAAGAAATCAAGACATTCAATGTCTTGATTAATGATAGATCAAGAGTAGGCGCCTATGCTCTTGATCTATATGCGCCTCCGAAGTTAACTTTCGGAGATAATTCAAAAACCAACCGTAGAACCCAAACGTTCTTGAGAGATCTGCAAAGTGGTAGAATCAAGCAGATCTGCGTAGCCGTCAGAGAACGAATAAGTAACCGATATTTGGTCAGCGGTATTTTTTTGCAGAGAATGAACGGGTTCTCAGCAGCTCATCGATGGACGAAAGTCTCCTCGATGTGAAGACTCGGATTGAAAAATATACTACTCAATTATGGGAGTCATTTAAGACAAATCATCTCTACAAGGATTTTTTTGAATTAAGGGTGTATTCCATTAAGCAGCTACGTGCGTATTGTCAGAGGATTAAGGCACTCGACATGAGATCGAGCTCAAACCGGGCTCGAAGCACTTTGTCATGAAGCAGTGGCCATGCCTCCTGAACAAGTACTTGCGACCAATAAATTCTTATCGATCGATTAAAAGCGAGCCATGTAAAGGAATTAACCTCCACACATAGATCTTCGACCTTCTGTGCGAAAGGCCTCAGGAGAATGGCGGATAGTGCACGCATTTAAATAACTGAATGCTGCAACGGTACCGGCTCAAACGCCGATACCTAGAAATACGTAATCATAGATGGTATGTCTAAGAGTACCATCTTTCGTCTATGGATCTGATGGATGGATTTAATCATATCCTTATGCGCGAACGGACATCCGGTACACAGCAGTGAGCACTCCCAGTGGGACGCTCTGGGAAGGCTAGTAATACCGCAGGGGTTTAATAACACCCCTGCAACAATCAACAGGTGCGTAACGAATGTGTGAGACCGGTGCGAGAATACACACCGGGTTATTTTGACGATGCATTCGTCCATAGCCGGGCTATGGACGGAATGACGGACGTGGAAGTTCATAAAACTCACGTTTGTTAGGTTGTTACACTTATGCGAATGCATACGTTGTATGCAAATCTCAAGAAGTGTATATTCGCGGCAAGCGAAATACCACTTCTTGGGTGCATCGTCGCTAAACACGGCATGCGCCCAAAAGTACGCACTCTTCGTACGGTCTTCCAACCGTTCTATATAGTTGGTCTGCACCATCTGCTCCAATGGGTGACGCTTACCGCGCTCATAATCAGGACCCTCCTCCAATACATGGAGGAAGTGGTCGAGTTTGTCGATCTTCGACTCTAGATCCGACACACAGGTCGAATTTAATTTTCCCACTTTCGCCACAATTATTAATGGAGTCCCACGGTGGTCAACGTGCCCTTGTGGAACGTACTCAAAACCACGGTGATCAGCGAACTAGTCATCTTGTTCGCTGGCCCGGCTACCCACCTTCGCAAGACAGCTGGAAAGCCTCGTTCCCAGCTGGTTGTTGACGTTGAGGGCTCGTCCATCAGTATGACGAGACCCATCCGATAGATCAGAAGGTCCATCGGAAAATTCGCGCCCCTGGCGCTTGTATATTGATTGCATAACGTCAATCGCATCGCGCATAGAAATGCGAGCCCTCTTCCAGTGCAAAAAAAGGGATTTTAATTCCCCTTTTACTTGTTTCGTGTTGTCGACACAACGCGGACAGAGATCACCCCACGTGAGGCATGGAAGTTCTGCCTCACGAGACAACCGATGCAATTTTAATCTTGCACCTGTTGAAGTTCGTTTTTCAAACTTAGCGGTAATAGCGTTAAGTCTTTAAAGCCAGGCTTCGCGTCGAATGTCTAAGACTTGCAATGAACGCGCTCCAGGCTTACATAAGCGCGACTTATCTCGCTTATTGTTACTACTATACGATCGATGCTTAAGAAAAGCATCGAGATATAAATCTTCTTTAGCGCAAAAGTTCTTCGCGCTGGATCAAGGTCATGTAGCTCTGTCGCAATAAATAAGGGATATTTATCGTGAGGAGTTGTCTCTTCAGCCAAGCTATTGACTAGCCGTTCGGGCAAAACTACGGCTTCTTCTTAGGAGCAAGACGAGACATTTTATTGTCTACGCTCCCCTGAGCGGTATATACTGAAGCAGGGGTACCACAAGAACTTTTATTACGATGGCTTGTGCCATGTTCATCACCACGCACAGAAATATGTGCGAATGACGGCAGGGAGACGGTGCTGGCGATAAGGAATCATCCTCATCGTCGGAACCAAACAAACTATAGCGAATGCTATTAGCACGTCCATCCGATTGAGCCCCCTCATTTGAAGGCCTTTTATCAGCCGCCAGAGGATGATCAGGCGACTGTTCTGTTCTCGCCAGTCGCAATACGCATGGACTTGTTAGCCATGCGATAAAATTGAAAATGATGGTTCTGACCAATCAAATCGTTTTAATTAAGTGGTCGCTTCTTAGGGCTCACGGTTCCGGGGACCCATAGTGACCACTCTAATAAATGACATTCAGAGCGATTGTCTTATAAGGGAGGGGTGATGTAGCGGGGTGTAATGTCACATTAAATTAACACTTAAAGGTTGTTTATTAACATAATATTAAAACAATTAATAATATTTGGAGAATATTACTTTACATAATAATATTCGGAAGCTTATCCATTGATAGATATAGGCCATTATATCTACGTGCTCCGCGGTAAGCTTATCATTGGTAGATATAGGCCATTATATATACTTGCTCCGCGGTCCAGTCAGCACTGGACGCACGCAAAGAGATAGATAGATAAGACTTTACTACATGTTTTGTATTAGTTTATAATTAAATTAGTATTAAACAGATAGAAACAGAAGAGCTTAATTATATTAAATACAGTTTACTTTTAACTCTCTTTACAGCAAGTGTTTAAAAAGAGTCTTTCTTTGCACGTACTAGTGGACGTGAAGTGACGTGAGGCTCCACTCGCACTGAAGCAGCGAGAAGTGGACTTGTACTGAATCAGAACAAGTCGGCAGTGCCCCGTTTAATGAGGGGCCTTCGCATACTTTACGTACACTACGTGAAGAGGAAGGTTTTTATATCGGAGCTACCTCGCTCCTAAAGTTATAGGAAGACTTTAGACTCAAAGAGTCTCGTAGTTCTATAGAACTAATGGATTAACAAATCAAGGAGTCGTACAAGCTATTAAAGCTTATGGAATCCTAGTTCAAGGGACTCAGGAGCTCGTAGAACAAGAAGCAACTAGTGCCCACGAGGATATACCTTAGAAAGGCTTCTATCTCTTACAGACCAATGCGCAAGCCTTGGAAAGGCACTTAACGCCTTAAGATAAAAAGGGGAACTGCACTTTATTGTGTAATTAAATCTAAAACCCTTACCCTAGCGAATTGAGAAAAAGATTTTGGCCGCCAAATATATATCTGGCGGCGACCACATTTGTTACCCATAATAAATGGGATTTAAGTAACCAACTATTTTAAAATAAAAGGGTATTTACCTATAAAGTAAATGTACCACAACAACGGTTCTCCAACCGATGTTGCCCCATTACACCCTCCCCCATCAGACTGTTGACACCGAGTGACAACATTCGCTTCATTTCCTCATTGAGGTTGGAGCCTAAACAGCTAACCGTTCGGTTGTGTTTTTCTTTTTTTTTGTCTCATGACAATCAAGCGTGAGTCACAGACTCTTAGCACCTTCCTCGACGATGAGGGAATGGTGGACTTTGAAAGTCACTCTCCATCAGAGGAAGAGGAGAAAAAGCGTCGTTCTCTCACGCCTTCTCTTCGGTATGAACGTCGGCGGGCCCCGAATCCGTTCCCAGAAACGTGGTGCCGCTGATGTCTTAACTGCATTAGCAGGACACGGAACCCTAAGTCCAACATTATTACGAATCCGCTCGATGAAGAGCAAGAGCAGATGATCCTCATAGAGGAAAGAGCTCGTCGTCGAGCTGCTGAAACAGCGAAAGCTAAGCTCATAGTGAATATAAATTCACTCCGCTTAGTGCGGACAGCGTCTCACAGAGATAGCGGGTCATAGCTTGGCCATCTGGATCTCTGGTGATCCGGCGAGGACGCCGGAGGAGATCGCTGCCCGCGACGATCTTCATGAGCAATACCTTACGCCAAAGGTAATGACGCGAAGCCAGTATCTGACGCGTTTACGTGATCAAGCCCGTGGGGCTTCGGTGACTTCCATGAGAGAAATTCCGATCGTTTTGTTTCCAAACGAAACAAGGAGTGAAAACGAAGTCTCATTTGAGAACTGGGTCCACCGGGCCCGCCGACTTCGTAAAATTTGAAATATCAGAGAGCCTGCGGATAGAGGTGATGTTCGTTTGAAACGGAAGCTTCGCTTCGATTTCGCTAAGCTTAAGGCCGAAGGCCAGTTCGGCATTTATGCCACAAAACGAAGAAAGGCCTAGCCGATATTTCAGTGCTTCGGTTGACCGTACAACCATTGATCGAAGCCGCACTGAGGCTTTAGATCCACCTAATCCCACGTTTAGTGGTGGGAAGCGTCGTTTGACGCGAGTTGACCCTGAGCTTGGCGCTCAAAAACGTCAACGGCGTACGGGCAATCTTGCCGAAGAGGTACCTCGAACTCCCAAAAGGTTTTGAGAAGAGGGGTACCCTAGCCACTTCACCAGATACTTGTATTGACCCTTGCGACGACGTCGCTTCAAGAGTTTTTCCACGTGAAACTGAAGGTTCCCTCGCGCATCAAGCAGCGCGGGAGGCAGTCGAGATCTCGACGGAAGCAGGAAGCATTTGATGCTGTACAGCACAACTTCTTCGTGAGAGCCTTGCTCGGGTTGAGAGATCTTATGAGGCGGTTTAGAACCGTCTTTCGATGCTGGACCGTCAATAACCTCTTTTAGAGAGTCAGCTGGACATACTGGTAAGAATGCAGCAATCTGCGGCACGACCTCCTGTCTCAGTGCAAGCGACTTTAAGTTCATGTGGAAGGGTCCCGATATGGCTTAAGCAAGCCAATGTAGAACACTGGGTGTGTACGCATCTTGCTAGGAAGGTTTAGCGTATTAGCTAGACCCTTCTTGGCCACGACCGTAAATGGGCCAATAAAGCGCAGGCGCAATTAAGTCTTGAAGACCGCAGCAACCAAGTTAGTAGGTAGATTTTAAACGTTTAACAGGAATCGGTCTCCGACCATAATTCAGCTTCGTCGTTGCCGAATAAGATAGAGATCAGAATTCATTTACATGTTTCGTATTAGGTTATAGTTAAGTTAGCATTTACAAAGATAGATTAAGAGACACTTAACTATATTTAATACAGTTTTCATTTTACCCTCTTAAGTCTACTTGTCTTAAGAGAAGTCTTCCTCTGCACGTACATTGTACGTCGTTGCCGACTGCTTGGTCTTGTTGTTTGTCTTGTCTATCAGCCATCATGTCCCTTACATGCGTTAAGACACTAAATCGCGTCGCGAGGAACTCCCTCACTTGTTTCCGAGCGGTAAATAGGGCTGATATCAGTATGCCTAACGGCTTATTCTCCCCCACCAATCTCTAGCCACGCAGTGGAATCTTTAATCGAGCGCGTGGGTGGGTGAGACCTTTAACATAGAACGGACTATAGCCTGTAGAGGCATGGACAGCGTTATTTAACGCAAATTCTACCTGTGGGAGCATTGAGCTCCAGTGCTTTGGTGTCTAAGCACACACACAGCGTAAAACGTATTTAATGACGTGATTGACACGTTCAGTTTGACCATCGGTCTGCGGACGGTCCGCGGTGGACATGTTTAATCTGGTGCCAAGCACCCGGAAAATTGATCTCCAGAAGTAACCGTGAAGCGGGGGTCCCGATCAAAGTCTATTGCCACTGGCAAACCGTGTTGTCGAAACAATCGATCGATGAACAGCCTTGCTGTACCTTCACCATTATTCTCTTCAAAGCCGCTAAGTGACCCAATCGGTCAACAAAGACCACTATGGCGGAGTTACTAGCCGAATATTTCGGTAGACCGAAAACAAAATTCATACTAAAGGACTCCCAACACCCTTTGAGTACGGGCAGACTTCCCAGTGGCTCAGCAGCATGCGCCGAGCGTTTAACCCGTTGGCAAGTTTCGCATGTGCGAAATTATTTGCTGACCCATTTATAAAGTTTGAGCCACCAATAAATCTGGCTTACAGAGCCGTAGGTCTTTTCTCCCCCGAGATGACCACCATGGACAATATCGTGTGCCTCATAGAGGATTCGGTACTTTAAATCCTTATCATGAAGAACAACGACGCGCGAAGGAACCGCACCGTCAGTGCAATAAAGTAATTGGGTCGTATCGGTAGAAAATCGAGGTTACCTTACTCGCAAACGTGCCGATGAAATAAGGTTCGATTAAGTGCTGTTTATAGCTCGTAGCAGAGTTACACACTGTTCATCCTAGGCGTAAGCGGAACAAAATGATTCAGTAATAGGCAACATCATAGTCGTTCAATGAGAGAGTTCATAATCCGGCCTGCGTGGTAACGCATGGCCAAAGCATTCTGCTTGCCAGGCTTATACTTCACCTCGAAGTTGTACTCGGCGAAAAGGTATAGCCATCGGGCCTTTTTCAATGAGAGATGGGGCGACTGAGTCACCGTGCGTAATGACGCGTGATCTGTATATATCACAAACGGCTTAGAGCCGAGCAGATGAACTCTGCATTTGACGAGAGCATACGTCACCGCAAAAAAAATATTTTTCATGAACTGAAAAGTTCGTTTCCGCAGCTTTGAGCTGTCTAGGCTCGAACGCAATATCACGTCCACGCACATCAACATCTGTATGTAACAGAGCACTGCCAATGGCAAATCCGTAGCGTCACATACGACACCGAAAGGCCAATTTTAGTCCCTAGTCGATTGTGGGGCGTCGAATAATTTTAATTGACGCCGATTGCTAGAAGATCGCGAACTCAAATTTATTAAGCGCGATATCCCTTTTACGAGGTTGACAGTGCGCCTAGCAACAGGCGCATCTGTAGCGGTAAAGAAAAGTGAAGCTTTATCAAAATACACGTTAAAGGGCAAACAGTACGATGATGATTTTATCGTACTAAATTTAGATGACAAGTTTGATGTCATCCTTGGATTACCTTGGCTCAGAAAGTACGAGCCATGTCAAAATTGACAGCAGCAAGTCGTGACGACATGGAAATAAGTTTTAAAGAGGAAACAGAGAGAATAAATGTCTTAGTAAACAATGAATCAAGTGTAGGTGCTTATACACTTGATCTAATAGCGCCTCAGAAGTTAATTTCGGAGGTAACTCGATTGCCAACACTAGAGCCGAAACAGTTCTTGCGTGACCTGCGTAGTGGCAAATCAAGCAGATCGGGGTACTTCCCAATATTGGGAGTCTTTAGATACAGCCATTTATACAAGAATTTGATCGAATTCTATGTCCACAAATCCTTACCTTGCGAATTGCTTAAGGATAAAGACACTCGACGCGAAATCGACCTGATTCCAGTTTCGAAATATTTTGTCATAAAGCTATGTCCATTGCCTCGTGACCAAGTATTTGCGATCGAGAAATTCTTTGCCGATCGCTTCGCAGCGGGGCATGTGAGGGAGTCAGCCTCCCCACATGGCTCTCCGACCTTCGGTGTGCGTTAAGCAATATGAAAGTGGCGGATTGTGCATGCGTTCAATAATTGAACGCTGCAACAGTACCGACTCAAACGTCGATAATAAGAAAAGACGTAATCATTGATGGTATGTCAAACTAGTTAAATCTTTTTGTCAACGAATCTGACGGATGTATTCTATCAAGTGTTCAGAATACTCCGTTCACAGGATTAAGCACCCCAAGCGGAATGCTATGGGAGTGGCTTTTTATGCCACAGGGACTTCGTTATGCCCCTGCGACATTCAACAGATTGTAACCAATCTGTAAGAACGGTGCGGTATTTCGCACCGAGTTATTTTGATGATGTCTTCGCTCATAGCCGAGCCATAAATAGAAAGCTAAACGTTAAAGTACAACGTAACCACGTCCGAAAGGTTCTTACACTTATGCGTAAGCATAAAATCTCAAAAAGTGTATATTTGCTGCAAACAAAAAACCACTTCTGGGTGCATCATGGGAAAATACAGTGCGCGTCCTGATCCGGAAAATAACAAGTTGATCATCGACTGGCTTGTGCTAGTCGATGCAAAGGAACTTCGAAAGTTCCTCGGCTTAGCGGCGTACCTGCACAAGTACTCTCGCAATTATGCTGAAATGACAGTACATCTATCTTTTTTGTTGTAGAAAAATATTAAGTGGTCATGGAACGCTGATTGTCAGCGTTTCTTTGAGGGAACAAGCAAAGCTTGATGCAAACGTCAATCCTAGCGATTGCGGACCAAGACCGACCTTTTCATGTGGTCTGTGACGCCAGCGATTTTGCAATCGGCTGTGCGTTAATCAATATGACACAGACGGCGCAGAGCGCGTCGTCTGTTATCAATCGCGTCGCTACAACCAGCTGAGCGCAACTATCCAGTGCATGACAAGGAACTCCTTGCCGTGAAATACGCACTGGCTAAATTTAGGGTCTATCTCTTGGGAGATAGACCGCTCATTGTATGTACGAACCATGTGTCTTTCCGCACGGCCGTAAACAGTCCACACCTCTCGCAAAGGATGGCGAGATGGTTGTCTTTCAACGTGGAATATAACTTCTCCGTGGGATATCAACGAGGACGACTTGACGTCGTCGCGGATGCCCTTTCGCGCCAACCCGATTGTGAGCCGGCTGCGCACGCGAATGGTGACTTTTGCAACAATAAGTGTTCCGTCGTCAACATTACTCGAGGTTGTTAGGAAAGCTTACCAACAGCATGAGGCTCTTAAAGGGTTGATGGGTTAACTTAGAAATCCATCCCAACAATCCTATAAGTTCTGTCGAAATTGTATAGATCCTCAACAGATCGATACACAAGACGCAATGGGTTACTGTATTAAACAGCCATTGCTGGCGTCATACCTCGTGTCGTCATCCCCACCCATAATGATTTGCTTTACGCATCATGTATGAGTGCCACGATGCATGAATAAGTGGTCATCGTGGACATGAGAAGACCAATCTCACGATAAGTCGCGACTTCTACTTGCCACGCCAGTATGATTTCGTCCGCAAGTACATACGTGCTTGCGAAGTCTGTCAATGGGTGAAGACCACTATTTAATCCCGTGCTCCAGTAAAACCTCTGATTATCCCGGCAGAGTGTTGGCAATCTGTATCGTTGAATTTTGTCTTCAGATTTCCCGACAACGTACATAAGAACAATAGTATTCTTCCTTTTGTTAATCGTTTAAGCAAAATAGTACATCTTGCTGCAGTACCGGAGTCGATGACAGCCAAAGGCTGTGCTCCTGTCTTTGTTGAATCGATATTTCGACTCCATGAGTGACCTGCGAACTGGTCTTGGACCACAATTAAAATGTCAACTTCTCATCATTTTAACAGATGGTCAGACGGAGCAAGCAAACTGTATTTTCGAAGAGATACCTCGCGGATACGTCCATTTTTCTGAAGAGTTGGAGCGAGTTCTTGTCGATGGTAGAATTTGCCATCAACTATCCAGTGCATGCTTCTACAAAGCATAAATTGCTTTACATGAAAGGCTTCGTATACCCACCTTGTTTGAGAGTGACTCTTATTCAAGGGGGTAGGGACTCGCTCGAGCAAAGAACTTTTTAGCTCTTGCTCATCACGCGTTTTCGCTAAGGTCAAAGCAAAGGATAACAATGTGGATCTAATTAACGTTAAAGTGGACAGACTCAGTAATAACAATAGTACAATTATAAATAATACTACTACTGACTTTGATAACAATGCTGAAAGACCAGCTTTCAGCATCGTTATCACTGTCAGCAATAGTCTTACTGTTATTACTGATTTTACCCACCTCAATGTAGAACTCAGCATCGAAAAGTATTTTGGCGAGAACGATAATACTCTCAATACTGAAGATATTGATATCTCCGCAGTGCGAGCTGGTCGCACTGAAAACAAAAATAAAACAGAGTCAGCAGGAAATTTCCTGTTGGCTACAGAAGCAGTGGTCCGTTTCGTACAGGATTCCATCGCAAATGCGGTGGACCGACAGAAACGGAACTCTAACAAAAATGAAAGACAAACATACTTTCAATGTTAATGACCTAGTCCTTCTGTCTGTGGTAAACCTACCAAAACAAGTAGTGACGAATGTAGGCAAAAATATATTACGGTCTAGGCCCGTTTCGTATACTACATCGCCAAGGCAATGTGTACATGATCGAGCTGCCTCGTTGAATGCGTACGCATCCTAGGTTTCATGTTGGACGTCTCCGCCCGTAAAATCAGTACGAGGCTTCTTCCGATTCCGGATAATACCAAAACGGTCTAGGGCATCCGCCAAAGCCTGACGGTTCCGAGCCGAAGCCTTATTGTCTAGGAACAGAGTCAGATTCTCTCGAACCAGACGACCGACTCCTTCCTCCAAGGAAGAGACCTTCTAACGAGCTGTCACCAGCTCGTTCTGAAGGGACTGATGTGTTTCGTTCCCCAGTTGACCAGGCGCAACCTGCGCACAATCTTTTAACTGGTCACGAGAGACCATATCAACCTTCACCGCTAACTCGCGGCGACGGGATTACTCGTGATCAATAGCCTCCTTAAAAAATAAAGGGTGGGACCCAAATCACGATGTTGGTTCGGGTTCGTCAAACGAGAAAAACCCTATTTTCCTCCCCCTCCACATCCGTTGACGAATTTGGGTGGTGAGAAGCGTGTTCTCTTTGAAAGCTTGCTGAAGTTCCGTGAGGTAAAGACAACTCGCGTGGAACATTTTTTTAGGGAAAGCATCCCTGAATTCAATCAAATCCTTGTATAAAGGATTTGTCTTAAGTGACTCCCAGGATTTGAGTAGTATACCTCTCAATCCGAGTCTTTACATCGAGGACCCTTTCGCCCATCGATGAGCTGCTGAGAACCCGTTCGTTCTCTGCAAAAATTACCGCTAACCGAATATCGGTTACGTATTCGTCCTCTGTGACAAGTACGCAGATCTGCTTGATTCTACGACTATGCAGATCTCTAAATAATCAATTGGGTTCTAGGGTTGGTAATTGAGTTATCTCCGAAGTTAACTTCGGAGGCGCATATAGATCAAGAGTATAAGCGCCTACTCTTGATCCATCATTAACCAAGACAATTAAAGTCTCGGTTTCTTTCTGGGATTTATCCGCAGGCTGCTGAGGGATCAATTTATCGGGATGCTGAAGTCAAGTCACTTCAGCATTAACTAGTTTAAGGAGATTTCTCCTCAAGTACGTGGGGACTTATTCTCTCAACGTCTTCCGACTGTGATTGCGCTATCACAGTCGCGTCCTTTACGGTCGACTCTCTACTCGACTTATCCGTAGGTAAACCTTCAGCGCTGCCTCTGTATTCGCACAGCCGCCGGCAGCTGACTCCACAGTGCGATTCGTCATCCCACTGTGATCTTGTGCAGTCGTACAAACGACCGTACCACAAGTGAGGCCTTCGCACCCACTCGTAGTACATTTACACGCTTGTGGATGCTCCAAGACGTTCATCAGATGGCCATCTGATGAACAAGCGTCAGGCATCTTTACGGATCGATGCTGCCAGCTGATCCTTGATCATATTTTTTGAGCCAATGTAGACCTAGGATGACATCGAATTTGTCATTCAAAGCCAGTACGATGAAATCATCATCATACTGTAAATCTATTAACATGAAGTGAAATTTCACTCCGCGTTTCAACAGTGTTATCGATGCGCCTGTCGGTAGACGCACCGTCATCTTCGATAGAGGGATGTCGCGCTCAACATATTTGAGCCTACGACCCTCTAGCGACTGGCGATGAATAAAGTATTCGACGCCCCACAATCCACTAGGGCTCTAGTGACATCATTTGTCACTATAACTTAAAGGTGATGAAGGATACTTCATCGCCAGGTGGAGAGAAAGACAAATAATAAATGTGTGTCCGGAGCATCTTTCTTCAAGAGATTTGCAAATTCTCTTGAGGTTGCTGGACCAGTAGGCCGTTGCACCCCTACTGACTCCGACCGTTTTTTTACGGTACACCTCGCTGTTGCGATTACGCAACAACGTCGGACCCGCGACTGCTGCCCCTTTTGGCATTTGGTCCATAATCGTTCAGTACCCCTCGGTACTGGGCGTAAGGCACTACACCTCATGAGCTTACTGACTTAATTTTTGACAGCAATTGCACCTATGCAATTGCTTATTGTTCGAAAAGCGAGGTTTCTCGCTTTCGACATAAGGGAGGTCCATAGGTTCTGGACCCTCCAGTTTGTGTCGTCTTGGAGGACGATACGATGACGAACTAGCTTGAGCCTGTATCAAATTAAAGTCCTCCTGTTCCGCAACGGATATTGCTTCTTCTAGCGTATCCAGTTCCAAGCGGAACAGGTGGGTCTTCACGGGACGATCCTTAATACCTTGCATGATCACCGTAATCAACGTGTGTTCATGAACTGGGTTGTTTGTAATACAACTCGCTGAGAATTGTATGTGCTGGGCACAAGCGTGAACATCACACCTGCCTTGCTTTAGTTTCAGAAGCTCTGATCGAGCTCTGAATTCAGCCCTAGGCGGTTCAAACGTCCGTTTGAGCTGGGCTTTACAAGCCTCTAGCGATCCAAAGACATAAAAGCCGCGCAACTAAAGGCCTAATGCCCAAGTTTTGGCACGACCTGCCAAATTTGACTGAGCAAATGCGACTTGCATTTACTCGTCGACGATGTGACGAGCCCTTATGTCATCGTTCAACTCGACGAACCATCTTAATAGGGAGTTTTCTCTACGTAGAGATGTCAATCTTTAAGGTTTCGGGACGACGCATGTGCGTCATCCCAGGTACAGGGGTCTGTACCTGTTGTAACCTCAACAATTCTGCCTGTTGAGAGCCTTGCTGATTCAGCAAGGCTACCTTCTCCTTCATCTCGTCAAGTTCATGTTGCATGAACTTGGCGATGGCTGAATGAAGGGCATCTCCGTCCAAACCGGACAGCATGGCCAAGATGGCATCGTTCCGTACGGTCGAACTCGTTCGACTGCACTCCTTTCTATGTCACTTAGAAAGAAGTAGCTACCACGCGAAACGTGATGCGTAGTTCTATTATCATCTAGCATGTCCATGTTAGATGATGGAAATGTGGTCCTTGGACGGACTACAAAGTGCTGCCAGGTGTAACGGGGTACTGCCGACTTGTACTGCTTCAGTACAAGTCCACTTCGCACTGCCTCAGTGCGGTACCTCACGTCACTTCACGTACACTAGTACGTGCAGAGGAAGACTCTCTGTAAAACACTTACTTTAAAGAGAGTTAATTAAAAACTGTATTTAATATAATTAAGTTCTTCTTGTCCATCTACTTAATACTAACTTAATTATAAACTAATACAAAACATGTAATAAAGTCTTCTCCGTCTTTCTCTTTGCGCGCGTCCAGAGCTGACTGAACGACGGAAAAGTAGATATAATGGTCGATATCTACCAATCGATAAGCTTTTAGAATATTACCATGCAAAGTAATATCCTCCAAATATTATCTACCTTTTATATAACATATTAATTAGCAACCTTTATTGTTAGTTCCATGTAACGATACACCCCGTTTCAGTTATGGTATTGAAAAAAACACTCTCGCCTCGACGCTGGTGGTCGGAGCGAGCGAGTCATAGGAGAAAGAACCTTGAGTATACAAGAGCGCATTCGCATCGGACGGGCAATTCAACGGAAAAATAGTAATGTTAGTGTCCGCAATATTTTGCGGTTCGCTCCCGAAAAGAAGCCCTAGTTGCCCTCTAAGGGCAACCTCATTCGTTGGTCTGGTGTGACCATCGATCAATTGTCCGATCCGGCCAGCAAAGCCGGAAAGTGTAGCGAAGCTACCTCACACCTAAAGTCAAAGGAAGACTTTTAGACTCAGAGAGTCTCTAAGTTCTATAGGACTAATGGGTCATACAACTCAGGGAGTCGTACAAGCTATTAAAGCCTAATGAATCCTAGTTCAAGAGATTTAGGTGTTTTTAAAGACACGTGGCAACTAGTGTCCAAGAGTATATACCTTAGAAAGGCTTCTATATCTTACAGATCAACGCGCAAGCCTTAGGAAAGCACTTTAAAAGCTTTAAGATCAAAAGAGGAACGACACTTTATTTAAATATTTAATTTGAAACCTTACCCTAACTAATTTGAAGTAGATTTCAGCCGCCAGATTTATATCTGGCCGCGACAAGTTGTTCACAGCGATATGTGTTGGCCGATGAGGACTTCCACTTTCGGCGGTTAAAGTATTTTGTTACTTTCATCGATGACAAGTCTTGACACTCCGCAGTGTATCTTATGCAAAACAGGTCCGAAGTTTCCAGCAAGTTCGTTCACTTAGTAAAGTTTGCTGAGAAATGAATCGGCAATTCTGTCAAGATGCTTCGCAGCGACAGCGACGGCGAGTACAAGTCAGCTAAAACGGCCAAATTCTGCGCCGATCGCGGCATTGTCCGTTATTCATGATTATTGGGATTTAAGTAATTAACTATTCTAGAAAAAAAGGATAAAAGGGTATATTACCCATAAGGTAAATGTACCACGGTTCTTCAACCGATGTATGCCCCATTGCACCCTCCCCCATCAGACTGTTGACATCGAGTGACAACATTTGCTTCATTTCCTCTTTGAGGTTGGAACCTAAACAGCTAAACGTTTGGTTGTGTTTTTCTTTTCTTTGTCCCATGACAATGAAGCATGACTCACAGACTATTAGCACCTTCCTCGATGATGAGGGAATGGTGGCTTCGAAAGTCACAATCCATCAGAGGCTGAAAAAATAGAGCGTCGCTCTTATACGCCCTCCCATCCGGATGAACGTCGGCGGGCCCCGAATCCGTTCCCAGAACGTGGTGTCGCTGATGTCTTAACTGCATTGAGCAGGACACTGGACCCTGAGTCCAACATCATTACGATTCTTCGGATGAAGAGCAAGAGCGGGCAATCCTCGTAGAGGAACAAGCTCGTCGTCAAGCTGCCGAGCTAGCGAGAGCTAACGCTCATAGTGAATACCGATTCACCCCGCTTGGTGCGGAAGAGTATCTCAAAGAGATCGCGGGTCAGAGATTGGCCATCTGGATCTCCGGTGCCACGGCAAGACCGCCGAAGGAGATCGCTGCTTGCGACGCTCTTCATGAGTGATATCTTACGTCAAAGGTAATAAAGTGAGGTCAGTATCTGACGCGCTTACGTGACCAAGCCTGTGGAGCTTCGGTGACCTCAACGAGGGAAATTCCGATCTTTTTGTTTCCAGTAACAACAAGTAAAAACGAAGTCTCGTTTGAGAACTGGGTCCATCGGGCCCGCCGCCTCCACAATAGTTGGAATATTAGAGGTCTGCAGATGTGGCAGATGTTCGTTTGGAACGGAACCTTCGCTTCGATTTCGCCAAGCCAAAGGACAGTTAAGTTCGGCACTTATGCAACAAAACGAATAAAGGTCTAGCCGTTATTTCAGTGCTTCGGCTGACCGTGCAACCATAACTCGAAGCCGCGCTGAGGCTATAGATGCACCCAATCGCACGTCTAGTGGTGGGAAGCGTCGTTTGACGAGAGTTGACCCTGAGCTTGGCGCTCAAACCGTCAACGGCGTACGGGCAATCTTGCCGAAGAGGTACCTCGAACTCCCAAGAGATTTAAGAAGAGGGATACCCTAGCCACTTCACCAGATACTGGTATTGGCCCTTACAGCGACGTCGCCTTAAAGTTTCTCCACATGAAACTGAAGGTTCCCCCGCGCATCAAGCAGCGCGAGAGGGGGGCCGAAATTTCGGCGGAACCTTCAGATGCTATATGGCACGAGGTGCAACTTCTTCGTGAGGTCCTTGCTCGGGTTGAGAGCTCTTTTGAGGCGGTTCGGGACCGTCTGACAACGCTGGAGCGTCAGAAGCCTCGTTTAGAGGGCCAGCTCGACATCCTGGTGAGGATGTAGCAATATGCGGCACGTCCGCCTGCCTCGGCGCAAGCGCCTTAAAGTTCACGGAGGAAGGGTCCCGATGTGGCTTAAGCAAGCCATCGTAAGACACTAAGAGGTTTACCACAGACAGAAGGACTAGGTCATTAACATTGAAAGTATGTTTGTCTTCCATTTTTGTTAGAGTTCCGTTTCTGTCGGTCCACCACATTTGCGATGGAATCCTCTACGAAACGGACCACTGCTTCTGTAGCCAACAGGAAAGTTCCTGCTGACTCTGTTTTATTTTTGTTTTCAGTGCGACCAGCTCGCACTGCGGAGATATCAATATCTTCAGTATTGAGAGTATTATCGTTCTCGCCAAAATACTTTTCAATGCTGAGTTCTACATTGAGGTGGGTAAACTCAGTAATAACAGTAGGACTATTGCTGACTTTGATAACGATGCTGAAAGCTGGTCTTTCAGCATTGTTATCAAAGTCAGTAGTAGTATTATTTATAATTGTACTATTGTTATTACTGAGTCTGTCCACTTTAACGTTGATTAGATCCTTATTGTTATCCTTTGCCTTGACCTTAGCGATAACGCGTGATGAGCAAGAGTTAAAAAGTTCTTTGCTCGAGCGAGTCCCTACCCCCTTGAATAAGAGTCACTCTCAAACAAGGTGGGTATACGAAGCCTTTCATGTAAAGCAATTTATGCTTTGTAGAAGCATGCACTGGATAGTTGATGGCAAATTCTACCATCGACAAGAACTCGCTCCAACTCTTCAGAAAAATGGACGTATCCGCGAGGTATCTCTTCGAAAATACAGTTTGCTTGCTCCGTCTGACCATCTGTTAAAATGATGAGAAGTTGACATTTTAATTGTGGTCCAAGACCAGTTCGCAGGTCACTCATGGAGTCGAAATATCGATTCAACAAAGACAGGAGCACAGCCTTTGGCTGTCATCGACTCCGGTACTGCAACAAGATGTACTATTTTGCTTAAACGATTAACAAAAGGAAGAATACTATTGTTCTTATGTACGTTGTCGGGAAATCTGAAGACAAAATTCAACGATACAGATTGCCAACACTCTGCCGGGATAATCAGAGGTTATACTGGAGCACGGGATTAAATAGTGGTCTTCACCCATTGACAGACTTCGCAAGCACGTATGTACTTGCGGACGAAATCATACTGGCGTGGCAAGTAGAAGTCGCGACTTATCGTGAGATTGGTCTTCTCATGTCCACGATGACCACTTATTCATGCATCGTGGCACTCATACATGATGCGTAAAGCAAATCATTATGGGTGGGGATGACGACACGAGGTATGACGCCAGCAATGGCTGTTTAATACAGTAACCCATTGCGTCTTGTGTATCGATCTGTTGAGGATCCATACAATTTCGACAGAACTTATAGGATTGTTGGGATGGATTTCTAAGTTAACCCATCAACCCTTTAAGAGCCTCATGCTCTTGGTAAGCTTTCCTAACAACCTCGAGTAATGTTGACGACGGAACACTTATTGTTGCAAAAGTCACCATTCGCGTGCGCAGCCGGCTCACAATCGGGTTGGCGCGAAAGGGCATCCGCGACGACGTCAAGTCGTCCTCGTTGATATCCCACGGAGAAGTTATATTCCACGTTGAAAGACAACCATCTCGCCATCCTTTGCGAGAGGTGTGGACTGTTTACGGCCGTGCGGAAAGACACATGGTTCGTACATACAATGAGCGGTCTATCTCCCAAGAGATAGACCCTAAATTTAGCCAGTGCGTATTTCACGGCAAGGAGTTCCTTGTCATGCACTGGATAGTTGCGCTCAGCTGGTTGTAGCGACGCGATTGATAACAGACGACGCGCTCTGCGCCGTCTGTGTCATATTGATTAACGCACAGCCGATTGCAAAATCGCTGGCGTCACAGACCACATGAAAAGGTCGGTCTTGGTCCGCAATCGCTAGGATTGACGTTTGCATCAAGCTTTGCTTGTTCCCTCAAAGAAACGCTGACAATCAGCGTTCCATGACCACTTAATATTTTTCTACAACAAAAAAGATAGATGTACTGTCATTTCAGCATAATTGCGAGAGTACTTGTGCAGGTACGCCGCTAAGCCGAGGAACTTTCGAAGTTCCTTTGCATCGACTAGCACAAGCCAGTCGATGATCAACTTGTTATTTTCCGGATCAGGACGCGCACTGTATTTTCCCATGATGCACCCAGAAGTGGTTTTTTGTTTGCAGCAAATATACACTTTTTGAGATTTTATGCTTACGCATAAGTGTAAGAACCTTTCGGACGTGGTTACGTTGTACTTTAACGTTTAGCTTTCTATTTATGGCTCGGCTATGAGCGAAGACATCATCAAAATAACTCGGTGCGAAATACCGCACCGTTCTTACAGATTGGTTACAATCTGTTGAATGTCGCAGGGGCATAACGAAGTCCCTGTGGCATAAAAAGCCACTCCCATAGCATTCCGCTTGGGGTGCTTAATCCTGTGAACGGAGTATTCTGAACACTTGATAGAATACATCCGTCAGATTCGTTGACAAAAAGATTTAACTAGTTTGACATACCATCAATGATTACGTCTTTTCTTATTATCGACGTTTGAGTCGGTACTGTTGCAGCGTTCAATTATTGAACGCATGCACAATCCGCCACTTTCATATTGCTTAACGCACACCGAAGGTCGGAGAGCCATGTGGGGAGGCTGACTCCCTCACATGCCCCGCTGCGAAGCGATCGGCAAAGAATTTCTCGATCGCAAATACTTGGTCACGAGGCAATGGACATAGCTTTATGACAAAATATTTCGAAACTGGAATCAGGTCGATTTCGCGTCGAGTGTCTTTATCCTTAAGCAATTCGCAAGGTAAGGATTTGTGGACATAGAATTCGATCAAATTCTTGTTTAAATGGCTGTATCTAAAGACTCCCAATATTGGGAAGTACCCCGATCTGCTTGATTTGCCACTACGCAGATCACGCAAGAACTGTTTCGGTTCTAGTGCTGGCAGTCGAATTAACTTCGGAGGCGCTATTAGATCAAGTGTATAACCTCCTACACTTGATTCATTGTTTACTAAGACATTTATTCTCTCTTTTTTCTCTTTAGGACTTATTTCCAAAGGTTCCTGGGAATCTTTGATCACAGGTTTTCGAAGACTTATTCCCACAGATTATTCGCAAATTATTCCCCCAATTTTAATTTGGGGGAAAATCCTCCCCAACTGCCTCTAGCTGTAGTTGTGCTACCATAGCGAGATCCTCAACGATCGACTCTCCAGTCGATCTAGGACTTTTGCACTGTCTCTTGAAGGCGGGCGTTTAAAACTTTCTTGGATGTTGTTTTTCAAGCAAGCATGATATAGCGAACGTTATCAGCACGTCTATCCGATTGAGCCCCCATACCCGAAGGCTCGTAGTCAGCTGCCTAACGACGCTCAGGCGACTGTCTGCTCTCCCCAAGTCGGCCATTTCGTCCGACTTGCATTCATAGTCGACCTGCAAAGAGGGGTCGCACTCACGTGTTGATTCACCACATGCACCCGCAACATCTAGTGTTGCGAGGGATGATGATAATACGGCAGACGAAACGTCTACAGCAATAGAGCGTCACCCGCGGCTGCATGTACCGCAACCGAAGGTTCCGCGCTATTCACAGACCGCATGGACTTGTTAACTATGCGATAGAATTAAAAATGATGGCTCTGACCAATCAACATCGTTTTCAATTAAGAGATTTTATAGTGACCACACTATTCAATGACACTCAGAGTGATTGTCGTTTAAGGCAGGGGTGATGTAGCAGGGTGTATCGTTACATGAAATTAACACTTAAAGCTGTTAATCAATGCATTATCTAAAAGGCATATAATACTTGGAGAATACTAACTTATTTAGTAATATTCGCAAAGCTTACCCATTGGTGGATATAGGCCGTTTATATCTACTTGCTCCGCGGTCCAGCCAGCATTGGACGCACGCAAAGAGAGAGACAAATAAGACTTTCTTACATGTTTCGTATTAGTATATAATTTAGTTAGTATTAAATCGTTAGAAATAGAAGAACTTAATTATATTAAATATAGTTTACTTTTAAAACCTTTTTAAAGCAAGTATTTTAAAAAAGAGTCTTCCTCTGCACGTACTAGTGTACGTGAAGTGACGTGAGGCACCACTTGCACTGAAGCAGTGCGAAGGGGACTTGTACTGAAGCAGTAGAGGTCGGCAGTGCCCCGTTACACCTGGCAGCACTTTGTAGTCCGTCCAAGGACCACATTTCCATCATCTAACATGGACATGCTAGATGATAATAGAACTACGCATCACGTTTCGCGTGGTAGCTACTTCTTTCTAAGTGACATAGAAAGGAGTGCAGTCGAACGAGTTCGACCGTACGGAACGATGCCATCTTGGCCATGCTGTCCGGTTTGGACGGAGATGCCCTTCATTCAGCCATCGCCAAGTTCATGCAACATGAACTTGACGAGATGAAGGAGAAGGTAGCCTTGCTGAATCAGCAAGGCTCTCAACAGGCAGAATTGTTGAGGTTACAACAGGTACAGACCCCTGTACCTGGGATGACGCACATGCGTCGTCCCGAAACCTTAAAGATTGACATCTCTA
>NC_090617.1:4998440-5035395 GCF_004359215.1 Bremia lactucae
AAGGACCGTCAGAGTTACGGCCGCCGTTTACTGGGACTTCTAGTCTCGCTTTTTCGAAACCTTCGACCTTGACCTTCTCCTCCATTGCAAGTCTTAGACATTCGACGCGAAGCCTGGCTTTAAAGACTTAACGCTATTACCGCTAAGTTTGAAAAACGAACTTCAACAGGTGCAAGATTAAAATTGCATCGGTTGTCTCGTGAGGCAGAACTTCCATGCCTCACGTGGGGTGATCTCTGTCCGCGTTGTGTCGACAACACGAAACAAGTAAAAGGGGAATTAAAATCCCTTTTTTTGCACTGGAAGAGGGCTCGCATTTCTATGCGCGATGCGATTGACGTTATGCAATCAATATACAAGCGCCAGGGGCGCGAATTTTCCGATGGACCTTCTGATCTATCGGATGGGTCTCGTCATACTGATGGACGAGCCCTCAACGTCAACAACCAGCTGGGAACGAGGCTTTCCAGCTGTCTTGCGAAGGTGGGTAGCCGGGCCAGCGAACAAGATGACTAGTTCGCTGATCACCGTGGTTTTGAGTACGTTCCACAAGGGCACGTTGACCACCGTGGGACTCCATTAATAATTGTGGCGAAAGTGGGAAAATTAAATTCGACCTGTGTGTCGGATCTAGAGTCGAAGATCGACAAACTCGACCACTTCCTCCATGTATTGGAGGAGGGTCCTGATTATGAGCGCGGTAAGCGTCACCCATTGGAGCAGATGGTGCAGACCAACTATATAGAACGGTTGGAAGACCGTACGAAGAGTGCGTACTTTTGGGCGCATGCCGTGTTTAGCGACGATGCACCCAAGAAGTGGTATTTCGCTTGCCGCGAATATACACTTCTTGAGATTTGCATACAACGTATGCATTCGCATAAGTGTAACAACCTAACAAACGTGAGTTTTATGAACTTCCACGTCCGTCATTCCGTCCATAGCCCGGCTATGGACGAATGCATCGTCAAAATAACCCGGTGTGTATTCTCGCACCGGTCTCACACATTCGTTACGCACCTGTTGATTGTTGCAGGGGTGTTATTAAACCCCTGCGGTATTACTAGCCTTCCCAGAGCGTCCCACTGGGAGTGCTCACTGCTGTGTACCGGATGTCCGTTCGCGCATAAGGATATGATTAAATCCATCCATCAGATCCATAGACGAAAGATGGTACTCTTAGACATACCATCTATGATTACGTATTTCTAGGTATCGGCGTTTGAGCCGGTACCGTTGCAGCATTCAGTTATTTAAATGCGTGCACTATCCGCCATTCTCCTGAGGCCTTTCGCACAGAAGGTCGAAGATCTATGTGTGGAGGTTAATTCCTTTACATGGCTCGCTTTTAATCGATCGATAAGAATTTATTGGTCGCAAGTACTTGTTCAGGAGGCATGGCCACTGCTTCATGACAAAGTGCTTCGAGCCCGGTTTGAGCTCGATCTCATGTCGAGTGCCTTAATCCTCTGACAATACGCACGTAGCTGCTTAATGGAATACACCCTTAATTCAAAAAAATCCTTGTAGAGATGATTTGTCTTAAATGACTCCCATAATTGAGTAGTATATTTTTCAATCCGAGTCTTCACATCGAGGAGACTTTCGTCCATCGATGAGCTGCTGAGAACCCGTTCATTCTCTGCAAAAAATACCGCTGACCAAATATCGGTTACTTATTCGTTCTCTGACGGCTACGCAGATCTGCTTGATTCTACCACTTTGCAGATCTCTCAAGAACGTTTGGGTTCTACGGTTGGTTTTTGAATTATCTCCGAAAGTTAACTTCGGAGGCGCATATAGATCAAGAGCATAGGCGCCTACTCTTGATCTATCATTAATCAAGACATTGAATGTCTTGATTTCTTCCTAGGAATTATCTACAGGCTGCCGAGGGATTAATCCCTCGGGATGTTGAAGTCTAGTCAATTCAGCATTAAATATTTACGAAGATTTCTCCTCAAGTACGTGGGGACTTATTCCTCAACGTCTTCGGACTGTCTTGTGCTATCACAGTTGGGTCTTCAATGGTCGACTCTCTATTCGACCTAGGATCATCGTGTTGGCCATTTTAGACAACCGGTATTTTCCTTGAATTTCGCCCGCTAAGCGTACATTCACGTCTAAATCCACTCGACTTATTCGACTGGTGGACCTTCGGCGCTGTCTGTCCATTCGCACAGCAGCCGGCAGCTGACTCCACAGTGTGAGTATTAATCACACTGTGATCTTGTGCAGTCGTACTAACGGCTGTACCACAAGTGAGGCCATTGCACTCACTCGCAGTAAATCCACACGCTTGTGAACGCTCAAAGACGTCCAACAGTTGACCACCTGATCAAGAGACACGTATGGTCACGACTTGCTGCTGCCAATTTTTACATGGCTCGTACTTTCTGAGCCAAGGTAATTCAAGGATGACATAAAAATTTGTCATCTAAATCTAGTACGATAAAATCATCATCGTACTATTTACCCTTTAACTTGTATTTGATAAAGCTTCACTTTTCTTTAACGCTACAGATGCGCCTGTTGCTAGGCGCACCGTCATCCTCGTTAAAGGGATATCGCGCTTAATAAATTGAGTTCGCGATCTTCTAGCAATCGGCGTCCAGTAAAATTATTCGACGCCCACAATCGACTAGGGACTAAAGTGACCCCTTTTTTAACACTTTTATTTTCAGGGAGATGAGTTTAACCTCATCCCCTGGGACAGTAACACAGAATGTTTTTTTATGCGTGTGGGCTGCAAAAAGCCTGCAAATTATTATGACGTTGCTGGATCAGAAGGGCGCTCCAACCTACTGACTCCGTCCGTTTTCTTACGATCTGCCTAGCCGTTGCGATTTCGGAACAGCGTTGGATTCGCGTCATCCGCTGCTCCTAGCGAGAGGTCGGTCTTTTCGCTTAGTATTAGGCACTAGCCGTCAGGCATTACAGTCATAGGCGTAAAGGCCTATCTTTTGACAACGATTACGTTTTTTCAACTGTTTGTAACTTGAAGAGCGAGTTTTCTCGCTTTATACATACGAAAGATCTCCGTATCCTTGTCGCCTCGGTGGACGATATGCACTCGAGTCGACGAAAGCCTGTTCAGGACTGAAGTCCTCCTGTTCCGCTATAGAGACCGCTTGGTCGAGCAACTCTAAATCCATCCGGAACAGGTGGGTCTTGACAGGTACGTTTGCAAGACCTTTAATATACACAGCTACCTGTGATTGTTCATCGATTGGATGACTAACGATACAACTGACCTATGCTGGGCATGAGCGTGAATGTCAACTTTGCCCTGCTATAAATCTAAGAGCTCGGCTCAATCCATAAATTCGGCACGTGGTGGCTCCAATGTTTCCCTAAACCGGGTCTTTAAGACCTCATACGACCCAAAGACTAATGGATCGTGAAGCTTGAGCCCCAAGGTCCACGCTTTGGCACGTTTGGCTAAGTTGGACATGCCAAATTTCACTTTCGTCGCATCATCACTGATACGGCGAGCTTCTATGGCGTCGTTTAACTCGACGAACCATTTCAAAAGGGAGTCGCCTTCGACTGCATTAAACTTAGAAATTTTGATCTTTAAGCTTTCGGGTCGATGCAGAAGCGTCGGCCCATTAGCAGCATTTACATGCTGCTGCCTCAACATTGCCAATTGTTGAGCACCCTGTTCTCTTAACACCCCCGCGTGTTGAGAGCCGGTGAAGCAAGGCTACTTTCACTCGAGCCGCGTCGAGTTCGTGTTCTATGAACTCGGCTATGGCCGCATGTTGTTTATCTGTGTTCAGAGTGAACAGCATGGCGTCAACAGTTTACCCGCCTTCGACTGAACTTATTCGTCCGATCACTCTTCATTCAAGATCACTCAATTGAGTTAACCATTCCGCGATAAACTTCTTGAGGGGCTGGAAAGCATTTCCTTCTTCATTTAAATGTCCATGCTGAATGGAACGTGCGAAGGTCATTAAACGGACTACGAAGTGCTACCAGGTGTACGGGGCACCCTTTACTAGTACTGATCAGTACAAGCTAACACTACACTGATTACAGTGTAGGTTAGGTGCCTCGAAACTTCACGTACACAAACATACAGAGGAAGGTTTCTTATGAAGGTAAGGGTCTTTAGCTGAAAGGTCTAGACTAAGGCCTTAGAGTAGAGAGCAGTAAAAACTGACGTAACGATCTTCTATCTACTACTGCACTTATTATATAATTAACTAAGTATGGCACCTCCTTGCGCACCGCACAATAGTGTCTTATAACGATTGGCGGGGTTAATTTAGACTTCAATTAACCTTTCAATTGAACTAATGTCGTATTGCATCAGTAATATCAAATCTGGTATTATTGGAACTATTGAAGTCAAAATTAATAAAGACAATAATTCGTACTTCTTTGCATACTTCTCTCGTAGAAATATATATTATTCCTCTTAATGAATAATACTTATGTAACGGACACCGTTACAGCCCTCTATAAATATAAATTTGTCTTTAGCCTTATTTCACCCCTTTTCACAAACATACCGCCTACTTCCGTATAGTTGATTAAAAATGGGGCCTACTCTATAGTTTTTTATAGAGATGTACAGAAGCTTTCGTGGTGGGGCAACTCTGTCAATAGAGGTATTGCTAGCGCAAAAGGTGCTAAGAAAAGGCCAGCTGCAGTTACTTAATTCAAAATGTCTTGGGTGGGCAATAAGGTGCTGGCCATGACTGAAGGTAGAAGACTTGAAGCGTTGATTGATGAGCGCTTGGATCACTTGACAACCAAAGCTGTCACGCGGCTCTTAGTGATCTGCCACGGCAATGCTGAAAGGTGACTTTGGGGGCCGCTTGGCTGTAACGTTATAAAGAGGCGAAAAAATTGCGGCGTATTGCAAACAAAAGCCCGGGTCGGGGAAGCGTAACGCTTGACTTGGCCAGCACGGCGGAAAGCGGTAAGCGTTGGCGACTTTCCAGCACTGTAGACCGGATTGTCGTGCATGTTGACCGTAAATGAGCAACACACGCGACAATTTGACGGTATCTTCATCGCTCTCGTTTTCAAGGACACCGAATTTATGCAACGGACACATCTCTAAAAATATAAAATTGTCTCCAGGCGTAAATCTCCCCTATCTTAGATAAATTACGAAACCACGGAATTTAAGAAAAATCGTCATTCCAATCGACTCTATGCCACTACACCGGTATCCATCATTTGTGTGTATCACACTAAAGCATTTAAAAATCATGTGCATCATATGAATAGTGTGTAACACATAATTGAGAAATACTCATTATTCATAGGATAATACGAATACTGTGTTACACATTATTGAAATACACACTTGATTAATATGTATTAGGCTCAGTGCCCGATATTTCATTTATAATGCGCAAATGATGAAGAGTTGGGGTCGTTTTGATGGGATGCGCTCACTGCAAAGGGGGCTTAGCTTCTCCATCAAAATGATTTCGATTCTTGTTCACAATCGCCTGCAGTCCAGGTGATAGCTGTGCAATATACCACTGATCGATCACATTTAGGGATAGAGAACATCGGATCATGGCCTTGCGCGCATAATACAGGCCAGTAGCATCCGTCATTGCGTTTACTCGACAAGCCGATTCTGCTGCCATCTTGAGAAGAACGTCTTGCCAGGATTTTTTGATAGCCCCCGACACATTAGCAAACAACCCTTCTTTGATCGCCTTAAATGTGTACTCCTCCCAAAGGGTCGTCCACTCCTTAATCTTGGATATCACGAAGCTGTCGCACGGCTGCACCTTGTCTGTTTCGCATGCTACAAGCTTGCGCATGCTGGCACCAATGCGGTCCATGTAATCTTGCACCTCGAGGCCGTCATTGTGTTCTCCATAGTTGTCTACATAAATAACGCACTTGTGCTCGGGCATGTTCATGGCAGGGAAATTACGTCGCTGAGCGCGAGGCTCATTCAGCCACTCCAACCAAACCTTTTTCGTCATGAACTCTTTTTTAGCTATCTATAGGAGACGCCAGGAACATCATCTGGCACACCACGGATGGGATAAGAGCAGGCGTGAAGCTCTCTCCGAAGCTGCTTCTACAGTTGGCGAGATCATTATCCGCGAGTCGTCTCATGCATTTTTTGTCTTCAATACATCAGCAATGGAAAATTGTTGATGGATCGAATTGACTATCGCTGGATTCAACGATTCATGGAAGCGAAAAACATCCTTCGCCGCGCACAGTCTGGAAGCTCATGGTTAGCGAGCAGAGAATGAAACATATCGAGAAAGAAATTGCTTACCACTTAGGAGTTGCGGCACATAAGTTATTTGTGATATTATTGTTCATATTTTAGCTGATTGTGTCTGTGTAGGCGAATTTCAGTCAGGTTCTTTGGACGAACATTTGTGGAAAATGCTGATGAAACGCATTTTGTTATCAATATAAATAATGGCAAAACGCTGGAATTCCTTGGTGATAATGACGTCAAGTACGCTGACGTTGTCTCTGGTGGCATGGGCATGACGATGGTCGTACGGCTTACCGGTGGCCTAGGCGCTACAATTTTCTCCCCATTTATGATCTTTCAGAACATGGACTGCTTCCCGATAGCGGTTGAAATCGTCCACTAATTCATCATAAAGCCACTCGACCTAGTTTGCTCGCTTGCACTCACGCCCTGAAGCTGCTTTTGACATCAGCTTCTTGCGTATCCCCGGTTGCCTATGATTGACAGAGACCATATTTTGGCAATCGCGATCAATTGCACAAAGTCATCGCGATCGTTCCACCACCGACTCGCCTTCGTACAGTCAGTATTAACGATACCGCAGAAGCCAGATGAAAATTCTTGCACGGCTATTGCGAATAGGCCCTTCTTGCCGTTTGCTGCTTCGTCTCCAATCATCCGCTTGACCACCCTAATCCTTGTCTGTTTCGTAGTCACTTTAGAGCATGCGCTTTCGCATCTGACTATTTGGTTCCCCACTGTATTCCGTCTTCTTCGTCTTCCACCTCAATTTCCTTCTCATCGCATTCCCCAATGTTTCGAGCCTGCCCGCGAGCAAACGCCGCCACAATCGGAGACGCGGAGAAAATAGACAACGCCGTTTCCTTCGGCAAGGCGAGTAGTTCATCACGCTATCGACCTATTAATTGGCATTCAGGCCAAACTGAGAGATAATGCATGATGGCATCCATGGCAGCCGCCATAAATCCCTTGTCTCTTTCAATCTTGCTTAAATCATTGTTTTCAAAACCCCATTCCCAAAGCTTTGCCTTCAATTTAATCAGACAATCCTCTTGATCTCTCCTACTCATTTCGCTTCCCACCACCACAAATGGCAATCGCAGCTGCATTCCTCGCTATCCAACTCCGTACGCTCTGCCGTATGAATAGTGTGTCTCCGGATTTCCGTATGCTGTGCCCTATAAAAAGTGTGTATCACACTATTAAAGGATACACACTATTCAGGTTTATACACTAATGACGAATAATGGTGTAGTTGCCACTTGATGCTACGAACCCCTAAATCCCTTGAAGTATGAATCACTAAGCTTTAATAGCTTGTACGACTCCCTCAGTTGTAAAACCCCTTAGTTCTATAGAACTATTTGACTCTTCGAATCTTAAGTCTTCCTCTGACTTAAGGAGTGAGGTAGCTCCGCTACAACTGGTAGCACTCGTAGTCAATCTACACCTGAGGGGTCTAAGACTAAGTTTTACTGAAATGGAAGAGTTTCCAGAACTTTTAGAGGCGCAACGCACAGCGTTTGACAAGCTCAAAACTTTGTCTGGGCTTGAACATATATAGAATTCATTATGTCCAGGGCGCAGAGGTCCTGCATGCAAGGCTTGAAGCTTTTATGTGATATGAATCCTCCCTGATCGGACAGGTTCAGGAACACCTTACGGCATCAATGCCAACTCGGTACATCTCTGTACCTGATTCAGAGCGTTAGGCTCGCCCTTAAGTTGTCGATGTAAAGACATTTGAGGGAAAAGAGGGATAAAACCTCACTTTTTGGATAAAGCCTATGGGGATGTTCATTGGCTCCATTTTGTTCTTAACAGAACGGCAAAAGGTGGCAATGGCCATTTTCAAACTCGGAGATTGATCCATGGCGTGGGCACTATCGTGCAGTATGGCCATAAACGACGCATTTCTATCATTGGATTCGCTAAAACGGCAAATGACCAGAACGTTTGCACCGCCTGGTCAGGCTTTTAGCATGCGACCACGGCTCATAGCGACTCGACAAGGTGCACGAACCCTAGGGGACTATGTCCAGGAGTTGAGAACTCTCATTGCATCTACGCATCAAAACCCGGTGCAAGAAGCTATAGTCGTAACATAGTTGATGGGGGGGGCTTAATGAGGGCGTTGCCGGACGGAATTATTTCAAAACCATCCTGCTACTCTCGAAGAGGCAGTTGCCCTACCGCTACAATCTGAGTTGGCTTTGAGTCTGCTCGTGTTCGCAAGCCAATTTACAGTTCAAGCTCTTCGAGCACATGGGTACCGTCTAATAGACCGGAACGCATGTATCTAAGCCTCGTTGAGGAAGGAGAAGAGGCACTTCAACCTGTGAAACAGCAAAAAAAACACCCTTAGATGTTATATGTGCGGAAGCACAAATCATTTACGTTCGGCCTGTCCCACGCAATACACGTAAATCTTGAAAGAGCACCAATTTCGACGTATACCAGAAATCTTGTACGGCGCTGGAAAACGTCGATACCGAGTAGGTGCGGGGGCGCCCTACTGGGGGAGACCTAGGCTTTGTTGAACCTACTTAATGGCATCGGGTAAGAGTCCAAGCCTGGTTTGTTAATCGCTCAAGCGACTGTGAAGGGTTTCGATAAGCCATGGTCAACTTTAATTGACTCAGATGTGTTTTGCAATTACGCTCGACGTCTTTGCTTTGAGGGAAATTAGCAATACGGTAAGGCGCTTAAAGTGCATGAAAGTTATACAATCACTGTCAGCTTTGCGACTGGGACTCGTGTCTCTGTTCCTATAATTCCGTTGATTTTAGTATGAAGTAAATGGACTTTGACAGTATGGAACCTGTCTTGTCCTTGATTTGGATTCGAGATTTGATCTTCTTAGTATGGCCTGGCTTGGACGCTATGCTTTATGGATCGATTGGAGTTACAAGACCTTAGGCGCCACGCACAATGTTCCTAGTAAAGTTTTGGAGAGTCATGGATCCCCTTAACTTCTTGAATGACATTATGCTCTGTGCTAGTCCAGCACCAATCTGTATCCATTTTAAGGAGATTAGATAATGGCCAAGCCATATCCGCGTAATTTTCGCTATATTTGTGTAAATAATTCGTGAAACCCGACCTCTTACGCAAATCCTTTTTTTTTAGAAAGCGGCTAATCTACGATGGCTTTTACCTTGGCAAGATCCGCTCTAAGTCCTCGCTTCCCAATGAATCACCCTTAGAGAGGATTATTTTCTGCGCCAAAAATGCATTTGGATGCATTGGTATATTTGTGCGCATACACTCGACCACTGCTCGAAATGGTCTATGTGGTATAGCACATCCGACCGACCAATTCACCATCTACTTTACTCCCGGATAGAGGTGTCCGTCATAAAACTTACTTGGTTCCTGGAACCAAATACTGTGCCACACGACGGTGGCCTTTACAGAGAAACAGTGTGACGTCAATGACGATTTCTTCCGTGCTAGGCTGAAAAAGTACGAAAGAGCAAATCTCCCCATTCGACACCGACATTTTCTTTCAAAAAGCCAAATGGTAAATGGCGCATTGTACATGCTTATAATAAGCTTAATGCTGCCACCATACCAGCACAAACCCCCAATCCTACAAAGGATATTCTTCAGAACAATATGGTGGGATGCACAATGTACAGTGCACTCGACTTAGTCGATGATTATTACTACTGCTCATGCGAGCTAGAAATTTCCCACTTACAGCGGTTAGCACCTCAAGCGGTATGCAATGGGAGTGGTTGGTTATGCCTCAAGGGCTTTCCGACGCCCCGCCATCATTAGTCGTCTAGTAACGCAATTGTTTCGCCCTCAGCGAGGTTATGCACAGACTTATTTTGATGACATTTTTTTCTATCGTCGTGCGGAGCAGGGTACATTCCACATCTTGGAATTCCTTAATCAAGGAATTAAATGGAAACGTAGAACCTTTAAAAATCGACGATCTACTCAGCGCAATAAGCGCAGCTTTTTTGTCTTCCAGGACAGCTTCGTCCAGATGTGACGATAAGTTTAACTCAATCGTTGGTCGAATGACCACCATATCAGATAAGTTGCCAGCCTTTAAGGCTCGGCACTCATCAATCTACATTTCGTCTATGCGATTACCGCAAGGCTAACTTCTCCCTCAATGTTACCGCTTGCACCATTTACAAGCGTGTGTAATTAGCTCACTCGTGTCACTTTGTGAGGGTATAAACGCTTCGTGTCTTCTCTGTCTTGGCGTAGAGAAAATACGCCTTGAAGAGGCGTATTTTCTCTACTCCAAGACAGACATTCACGCCCCCGAATTTTCCAGCCTGTATTGTTTCTATACCAGACATGGTGTCTAATTCGACATCCGACAAGGAGTTAAGTAATTCAACTTTCTCATCCAGCGGACTTTTACGTGCGCTTCACGTGCATTTGAAGGGTTTGACCCAAAATTCTTTTTTTAAGATCAAAAGGGGAACTACACTTTATTTGATTATTCAATCTAAAAACTTACACTAGCTTATTCAAAAATAGATTTCGGCCGCCGAATTTATATCTGGCGTCGACCACATTTCTTACCCGTAATAAATAGGATTTAAGCTATTAACTATTTCAGAATAGGATAGAAGGGTATATAATCTATAAGGTTAATGTACCACAACAACGGTTCTCTAACCGATGTGTGCCCAATTACAGAATTGATGTCTTAACGCGTCAATAGTACCAAATTTGATAACATCGAAACTATGAAATCAAGTTATTTATGAAGATGATAATTTTGTACTTCTTTGCCTTGTTCCGCTCATAGAAAAATAATATTAATTATTCCATTCATAGAAAAAATATAAATTATTCCATTCATAGAAAGAATATTAAATATTCCATTTATAGAAATAATATTGAATATTCATAAGATAATCATTATGTAACGACACCCCGTTACATTAGCGCTTTTTTTGGTAAATTTTATGTATGTTACAAGGAAACTACAAAGAAAAAGACACTTTATATAGGAAATTCGAAGAACAGGACACTTTTTTTATTCACAGCATAGGACACTTTTTAGTCTTTTTGATCTGAGCCTCGCGAGTGACGCAAGGAAGTCTTCTAAAGTTCCCCCTCGCTATCTCGGAAGTTCATCCCCGAGACATCTTCCCTCGAAATCACTTTTCCCGTCGCTCCAAACCTCCTTCTTCCACGGGAACCTCAACCAAACTGTCATGCCACCTACTATCACTTCCGACGTGCCAGCTGTGAAAGGACTATCCTTCGCTACCATGGATGAAGCAGTGATGGCCATTCGATCACAGGCAGCAAAAGATCACGTCAGCTACAAAGTCTTCCACAGAAACAAAACCAGAGCCTACTTTAAGTGTTCAGGCGACAATTGTCCTGCATATGCCCGCATATCCTTCCACAAAAAAACGAACAATATCGTATTAGTCAGGTGCAAGATTAGCATTCATGCCAAGGATCGCTTGAGAAATCTCGGGGGATCCCAGCGTGATCACAAATTTTTGGTAGAGCAGCTTCACGAAGCTATGACAGTGAACGGCAAGGCTCCTATAAAGGATGTTCAGCAAATTCTGATACGAAAACTTGGTGTCGGCATTCCGTACAGTACCGCTCACATAGCAAAGGAAGCAGTCTATGCTGTGACAATCAATGTTCAACGGGAGCACTACAATCTAGTGGAAGGATATGTTCAATGTCTACTGCGAGATGATCCCAAAGCTATTGTGAAACTCAAAACTCCACAAGTCCCAAACGAAACTAGCATGGATGAACGATTTCACAGTCTTTTCATCGCTCCGGGCGCAACGAGACACGCTTTCAACACATTCGCTACTTTGTGGCTGTTGATGGGACTTTTACCAAAAGTCGCAGTCCAGATCCTTCTTTTGGCTGTGTCAATGGATGCTTAGGATGAACTGGTGAATTTGCGATGGGCGATTTTTCCAAATAAATGTGAGGAGACGTGGGACCGGTTTTGACTAGCTTGGAGAAAGCGCATCCTGGGATCAACGAAAGTGAAAGTGTAGTGGTAAATGACCGTAAAAACGGCGGATAAACGCACTGGCAAGCAATCTTCCGAACGCTTTCAATGCCTTTTGTTGCAATCACATTGCTGCAAACGTTCAAAATAAACGTGGAATTGTCATCAGAAAGTATGAACCATCCGAGTCACCTTGTTGGGGAATGATGGAAATCATGATTGACGCTGATCCGAATGTTTTTGCTACATTAGACTCTTCTAGAAATGCGTCTACGCCAACAACAAGGCTGGTTTCGACAAGTGTATCGATGAAATCCGTAAAATCAAGCCTCTTGCTGCCGATTACATTATGGAAATCCCGCACAATCAATGGGCAGCATACGTTTGTGGCGTTCACCGTTTCGGACATGTCACTTTAAACTTAGCAGAGATTGCAAACTCTTTTCTGAAGCAGATGCTGGACGCTTTGTAACGCCACCAAATGGAGAAGTCTCATAAATGGGCGTAGTCCGCAATTGATTAAGTTGCACCGTGGTGCCGTTGGCGATGAAGAGATTTGGTGAGGAGTTAAATGCTGCTAGGATAAACAACGTCTTCCCGGCGGAACAAACTTGTGGAGTAGTCGTAGATGAATCAAATCACCAATATGTAGTCAGCCTTCCAACTCCGGATCGTCCGATCGGTAGCTGCACCTGTAAAAAGTATCAGAACTTCCATATGCCTTGCCGTCACGCCTGTGCGTTTGCATTGAAGTTGAAAGTGGCCCCAACCACACCAGCCAACAAATTCTATACCGTTGACACCTATCGCGCAATATACAACCGTCCATACGTTCCAGTCTTAATTGTGAATCTCTCTTTGTCACCACTTTACCACCAAAGGTATCTCGGCCTCGGGGACGACCTGCTAAGAGGCGCAAAGAAAGCGGTATATAGCAGAAAGCAATGATTGGGTAACCTTGCAAGACATGTCGACAGATTGTGTCACGGGGTGTAACACACTACTGACTTGTACTGCTTCAGTACAAGTCCATTTTGCACTGCCTCAGCGCGAGTGGTGCCTCACGTCGCTTCACGTACACTAGTACGTGCAGTGGAAGACTTCCTTCAAAACACTTGCTTTAAAGAGGGTTAAAGTAAACTGTATTTAGTATAATTAAGTTATTCTTTTTCTATCGATTCAATACTAACTTAATTATAAACTAATATAAAACATGTAATAAAGTCTTATCTGTCTCTCTCTTTTCGCGCGTCAGACCGCGGAGAAAGTAGATATAATGGTCTATATCTACTATTGGATAAGCTTTTAGAAAATTACCCTGTGGATAATATATCAATTAACACCTTTAAGTGTTAATTTTATGTAGCGATACACCCCTTTATAGATTGGGCAGATAGGATAATTTGTCGGGAGCTCATATGTGATCACTGGGGGGTTTGTTCCCTCTTATAGTTGGCGAAAAAAAAAGTTTCCGATCCTGTGAATAAAAAGTGTCCTATTCTGCGAATATCCGATAAAAGTGTCCTATTCTGTGTAATTTCTCATGTTACAAACGGACAAATACAATCATTTGAAGTTGAAAAGATGGTTATAAGTAGCGGTTCCAAGCACGCCTGGGTCTGTTGCGGCATTTCGTCGCCAATTAACTAAAGCCGCAAAAAGCGGTCCTGATATTTGCGGCCTTAGCCGACACTGACAGATTATCGGCTGACCAAGCCTTTAACATTGTCCGAAGTTATGGTTTGAATTTTGCTGCCAACTGTGTTTTTAAAACCTCTAAACTTCCGCCTGCTGCCCCGCAATTTGTAAGCCGGTATGGCAACGTTTGCTGATGTGCTCGATGTATGTGAGAATCTTTGCTGCTGCTTAAATGTAGAGTGCTGAGCTCCATCAGTGCTTTAATGCGGATGCATAAGGGCTATTTAATTTAATTACCAAATGAGCTTTCAAGATCAATTATGCATGGAAAAACTGGAATGAACGACTAAACGATTTCTGGAAAAACTCATATTCATTTTGTGTTAGATAGAGAGTAGGCTCATTTGCTATTACGGACAATCGCCAAGGCTTATAACCGTATTAGAAGCTTAGCTGGGAAAAGTAGTATACTACTCATGATCCATAGGCATTAAGCCACAACTAATGCAAAAAGGTTGCATCTTGCCTCAACAATCATGCGCAACCTCGAGAGAGAGATGTGATTCGACCACACGACGAGGTTTGCAGCTGTTCTACAAGCTATCCAATAGATAAGAGCACAAACGTTTTTCTTAAAACAAGTGGCAAGAGTTCAGACGAAGCAACTCAAATTTTAAACATATTAAACTTGTTTTGACAAATTCACTTCCAGCGACTTTCGTCCGGCTGACAATCGAAGACATCGAAGTTGCCGTAGCACGGATTATGTGAAATTGGTGAGAATCTCACAAATTTCACTCCATAAATGACAAGCTCTGCTTTCTGTATTGCGGTCATCGCACAGCTCATGATGAGCGTGACTTGACGACATCCCATCTCGTGATCGTACTGAATACAAAAGCAAGGTAAATAATTCGCGACTAGCAAATTCGATCATCCCAGTTGCATGCCACAGCAAAAGATATTGCAAGCATTAAAACCTTACTCATTCCTCAATTTCCACTCTTCATAGCACATTATGCCGTCGATTTTCGCCATCTTCGCTGCCACCGCTGCTCTCATTTTTGCCAAGGTTGATGGCCATGGTAAAATGACTTGCCCAGTAATCAGAAGCGTGACGAAATTATTTCGTGAAAGCTGTGGGGCTCTGATAAACATCGGAGATGAACAGTTGACTATTGCCCCGCTCGAAAATCTCGCGGGGTTTAAGCAAGCCGACTTTCCACCGTCGCCGACCTTTAATTTGATGAACGGATGTCGTGGCACGGTGTATGAAAAAGGCAACAATGTCACGAACCTCAAAGCTGGTAAACCCTTTGATTTTAAATATTGGATTCAAGCACCCCATCCGGGCTACATGAGGCTTAGCGTTGTAAAACCCACTACCGACTCGAAAGGCATCATAAATTACAAGGTTTACAAGGAGGTGATGAAGCTCGACTCGTTTGCGACGAATGGTGGCGACCAGAGCGCCCCTGCAACAATGCCAGCTGATGTGACAGAGTGCGCCGAACCCGGCGAATGCGTTCTACAAATGTACTGGCATTCTGATAGAGATTCCCAGACATACGCCTCATGCGCAGACATAACTGTTACGGGAGGTAGTGGGGGCAAGCCCTCGAAACCCGCTACGCCTGCTAAGTCCGTCAAGCAAGCTAAACCAGCGCCTTCAACTCCTCCATCTCCGACACCCGCGCCGGCGCCTGCGGCTGTAAAAGCGAACCCCAGTATCTCAGTGACTCAAAGTGAAGTAGGAGCCGATGCAGAACATACCGGTAAGTGTATCCGTCGCAATTAGACGTTCCCATATTTATTTATAGAAGCTTGCTCTATAAATAAAAACAAATTAAACGATCACCTATTCATTGGAAAGTCCCACGCCACGTCACACATATGCAGTTAAATTAGTAGCACTCCCATTGTCCTTCAGACCGTGACGTGATTTGAAATAAAAAGCTGTTTCGTCAATAAAGTCTCTTCGTCGGAAGAGACTTTTCAACGCGCTTGGATGGCTTGAACCCTTCTCGTCCCTTGAGGGCTCCAAGTTGACGTGCTCGGAGATATGTTTCGAGTACCTCATTAATTTTTTTGCCTTGCCTACCGACTTTGGCGATTCCGACGATTTCTTGTTTCGTGCGAAATGAAGCTTTTCCATCCGTCCTATTGCTTTGCAGCAGTCGCTTTTGTGCTGACCTCATGGCCACAAAATCAGGTAGATGCGTGCACGGCAATCGGTGTTACGAAAGGTGCAAGCGTGGACGGTTCGACTTTGATTGCTCACACGGACGATGCTGGTGATGGTGCTGCGGATTTACGTCTTGTCCGCGTACCAGCTCAAGACCACGCGCTTGGAAGCAAGCGTGCTATATACAATTTTAATGGTGGATACCCGCGAGTGGTAGCACGAGACCGTGGAATCCAGTACCAACCTGTGATTGACTTAGAGAGTGGCAAGTCTCAAGAATACTCGAAGCCAATGGGGTTTATTCCACAAGTAGAGCACACATACGCGTACTTTGATCAAGATTATGGCATGATGAACGAAGAGCAGCTTAGTATTGGTGAAAGCACATGCGGCGCGAAAACGGTTGGCTGGCCTCTAGACGTGCCGGAAGGAAACAATTTATTTGGTATTGCTGAGCTCACAAAGATCGCGCTTGAGCGCTGTGCCACTGCACGGTGTGCAATCGACATGATGGGCTCTTTATCGGAAGAGTTTGGCTTTTTTAGTGAAGACAGTGGAGATATGGCGTCTCCAGACTTTGGCGACTCAGCAGAGGCTTTGTTGATAGGTGATAAGCTTGGGGAGGTCTGGGTGTTCCACGTGATGACTGGGAAAGACCACAGTGGCGCCGTTTGGGTGGCTCAGCGTGTACCTGACGGACACGTGACTGTGGTTGCGAACGCATTCACAATTCGTGAGATCGACTTGAGTCAGCCGGACTGGTACATGGCCTCAAGCAACGTAATTTCGTTGGCCGAAGAAATGAATTGGTGGAACCGTACGAGTGGTCAGGCTTTCGATTTTACGGCCGCTTATGGCTTTGCTGATAAAGACGCGGTGGGCCCGCTATACACGGGACGTCGAGTTTGGCGAGTGTTTGATGTTCTGGCTCCGTCTTTGCATCTCGATGCTCGGCTCGGTAGCTTCTCGCAATTCGCCACTTATCCGTTTTCCGTGAAACCTGATCATGTTATTGAGACGTTTGAAATCATGGATTTGCTTCGAGATCATTACGAAGATACGCGATATGACATGACCAAAGGTCTGGCTGCTGGGCCTTTTGGATCTCCTGTTCGGTGGTCTGGTGACTCAGGAGGCGTCGTTGGTGGGTGGGAACGTCCGATCTCCATGTACCGGACGCTTTTCGCTATTGTTCTTCAGAGTCGGAGTCACGTCGGACCTGATGCGATTGGTGGCGTTGCTTGGTACGCTCAAAGCGCACCGCACGGATCTGTTTTTGTTCCCTTTTCGTGCACGCAGGACTCTGTACCACAGTCGTATTTGTTAGGCCGTCAGAGCCAATTTCACCCGCAGTCTGCATGGTGGGCCTTTAATTTTGTCAACAATTGGAGCTTGCTACGATACAATGCCATGAGTATTGACATTCACGAAAAAATACGTGCTTTGCAAAAAAGTGCTTTTTTACTTCGCAACAAGATTGAAACGGAGGGACAAAACGTGCATAACGAGACTCAGCTCGTTGCTAGTATTGAGAAGCAGAGCAATGATTTCGCCGAGCATGTAATCACGCAGTGGTGGCAGCTTGCGTGGACGTTAGTTTCAAAGTACAGTGACGGCTATATGACGACTGGTGAGGCCCCTGATCAACAGGCGTCAATCGGGTACCCAACCTGGTGGCTGCAAGCGAGCGAGTTTGCATCTTGGCCAGGTGACTCGTTTTTACCTGATATGAGAATTCGTGAGAAGCTCGTAATCGATAGCGAGACCGCTCAAGGATTTTTACGCCGGACAGCAACATTTGATAAGGTTATCGTAGGGATACAGAGTTACCCCTTAGCCATCGCTTGGGTGATTCTGGGTACGGCGCTGATTGTTACGGTGGTTGTATATGCCAAAAGAGAGAAAAGTCGCACTGGCTACCATATCCTGGAGTAACCGCAATAAAGTAGCAATGTAGAATTAGAATAGCAGAAGCAACAAACATGTAGAACAGAATGCAAGTAAGATAGATTAGATAAGAGATTCACTAAGCAATCGATTCAAATATAATTCAAGCAAACTTGATAGTACTTTTTACAACTTGCTTGGTTCTAGAGCAAACAATGGAGATGCACAGCTCTCCGATCTTCAATGCAAGTCTTGCACCATTTACATTGCCTTCATTGCGTTCCCAAATTTTTTTTTTATAGTAAACCCCACCACAGTGAATAAATGACAGTAAAGCCGATTGCAACGTCATAAACATGAAATTCAGTCAAGGGGTCGTAAGTATTTTGCGCACTGTCCAATCATCCTTCACATGCTTTCTTGTTGATTATTTCGATCTTTGAAAGCGAGTAGCGCGTGTTAGGCATTATATCGACGCCTGCGCATGGGAATAGAAGCCACCAATTGCAACACTATGCTAAGCGATTGCGTAATGACCGCTAAGGTGGCAAATATCGCAATTAAAGTTACGTGATCTACGGAGCGGCTGTCATAAGTAAGTAACCTGACACTGAATGCAAGTGGCATCCTTGTAACGGACTAGGCACCTTGTGGAGGAGCCATTTTGGTCGACATACGGGCAAAAAGCAGCAATTCGTGACGTCGACGAAAGAATGATTAAGCGTGTTCGTCAAAAATTACTGAGCATCGGAATTCTTAATGCAAATGTAAACGAGAAGAACCACGTGCAGCAATTGAAAGGCCAACAGTAAAAGCTTATTTAATAAAGCTCATTACACTGCTTCTTAGTCCGATAACATTCGTGATGGATAAACTGAACTTCATCTTTGTGGACCAACATGTTTCACTGTACATTGCCGATATTGAAGCCGAAATAGCAGCCTTCGACCAAGATAATAAACCACTAGTTGCAAACCAAGTGAAAAAAATGACTGTCATTTGACAAAAAATTGGTCTAGCATTTACACAATGCGATAAAAAACATATCCGCGACGAGTACTCTACTTGTGCAACTACAGTCAAAGCATTTACTATGAGCTGTTCCGTAGATTTTAGTACTGCGATCCTCAGTATACTTCATATGAAGCTTCTCCGTCCATTCATTAGTGCCCATGGACATCAATGCTAGCGGTGATTCAGACAGCTCATTACTGGTATGGTACATTTTTCAACTCACCACNTTGCTGCCAACTGTGTTTTTAAAACCTCTAAACTTCCGCCTGCTGCCCCGCAATTTGTAAGCCGGTATGGCAACGTTTGCTGATGTGCTCGATGTATGTGAGAATCTTTGCTGCTGCTTAAATGTAGAGTGCTGAGCTCCATCAGTGCTTTAATGCGGATGCATAAGGGCTATTTAATTTAATTACCAAATGAGCTTTCAAGATCAATTATGCATGGAAAAACTGGAATGAACGACTAAACGATTTCTGGAAAAACTCATATTCATTTTGTGTTAGATAGAGAGTAGGCTCATTTGCTATTACGGACAATCGCCAAGGCTTATAACCGTATTAGAAGCTTAGCTGGGAAAAGTAGTATACTACTCATGATCCATAGGCATTAAGCCACAACTAATGCAAAAAGGTTGCATCTTGCCTCAACAATCATGCGCAACCTCGAGAGAGAGATGTGATTCGACCACACGACGAGGTTTGCAGCTGTTCTACAAGCTATCCAATAGATAAGAGCACAAACGTTTTTCTTAAAACAAGTGGCAAGAGTTCAGACGAAGCAACTCAAATTTTAAACATATTAAACTTGTTTTGACAAATTCACTTCCAGCGACTTTCGTCCGGCTGACAATCGAAGACATCGAAGTTGCCGTAGCACGGATTATGTGAAATTGGTGAGAATCTCACAAATTTCACTCCATAAATGACAAGCTCTGCTTTCTGTATTGCGGTCATCGCACAGCTCATGATGAGCGTGACTTGACGACATCCCATCTCGTGATCGTACTGAATACAAAAGCAAGGTAAATAATTCGCGACTAGCAAATTCGATCATCCCAGTTGCATGCCACAGCAAAAGATATTGCAAGCATTAAAACCTTACTCATTCCTCAATTTCCACTCTTCATAGCACATTATGCCGTCGATTTTCGCCATCTTCGCTGCCACCGCTGCTCTCATTTTTGCCAAGGTTGATGGCCATGGTAAAATGACTTGCCCAGTAATCAGAAGCGTGACGAAATTATTTCGTGAAAGCTGTGGGGCTCTGATAAACATCGGAGATGAACAGTTGACTATTGCCCCGCTCGAAAATCTCGCGGGGTTTAAGCAAGCCGACTTTCCACCGTCGCCGACCTTTAATTTGATGAACGGATGTCGTGGCACGGTGTATGAAAAAGGCAACAATGTCACGAACCTCAAAGCTGGTAAACCCTTTGATTTTAAATATTGGATTCAAGCACCCCATCCGGGCTACATGAGGCTTAGCGTTGTAAAACCCACTACCGACTCGAAAGGCATCATAAATTACAAGGTTTACAAGGAGGTGATGAAGCTCGACTCGTTTGCGACGAATGGTGGCGACCAGAGCGCCCCTGCAACAATGCCAGCTGATGTGACAGAGTGCGCCGAACCCGGCGAATGCGTTCTACAAATGTACTGGCATTCTGATAGAGATTCCCAGACATACGCCTCATGCGCAGACATAACTGTTACGGGAGGTAGTGGGGGCAAGCCCTCGAAACCCGCTACGCCTGCTAAGTCCGTCAAGCAAGCTAAACCAGCGCCTTCAACTCCTCCATCTCCGACACCCGCGCCGGCGCCTGCGGCTGTAAAAGCGAACCCCAGTATCTCAGTGACTCAAAGTGAAGTAGGAGCCGATGCAGAACATACCGGTAAGTGTATCCGTCGCAATTAGACGTTCCCATATTTATTTATAGAAGCTTGCTCTATAAATAAAAACAAATTAAACGATCACCTATTCATTGGAAAGTCCCACGCCACGTCACACATATGCAGTTAAATTAGTAGCACTCCCATTGTCCTTCAGACCGTGACGTGATTTGAAATAAAAAGCTGTTTCGTCAATAAAGTCTCTTCGTCGGAAGAGACTTTTCAACGCGCTTGGATGGCTTGAACCCTTCTCGTCCCTTGAGGGCTCCAAGTTGACGTGCTCGGAGATATGTTTCGAGTACCTCATTAATTTTTTTGCCTTGCCTACCGACTTTGGCGATTCCGACGATTTCTTGTTTCGTGCGAAATGAAGCTTTTCCATCCGTCCTATTGCTTTGCAGCAGTCGCTTTTGTGCTGACCTCATGGCCACAAAATCAGGTAGATGCGTGCACGGCAATCGGTGTTACGAAAGGTGCAAGCGTGGACGGTTCGACTTTGATTGCTCACACGGACGATGCTGGTGATGGTGCTGCGGATTTACGTCTTGTCCGCGTACCAGCTCAAGACCACGCGCTTGGAAGCAAGCGTGCTATATACAATTTTAATGGTGGATACCCGCGAGTGGTAGCACGAGACCGTGGAATCCAGTACCAACCTGTGATTGACTTAGAGAGTGGCAAGTCTCAAGAATACTCGAAGCCAATGGGGTTTATTCCACAAGTAGAGCACACATACGCGTACTTTGATCAAGATTATGGCATGATGAACGAAGAGCAGCTTAGTATTGGTGAAAGCACATGCGGCGCGAAAACGGTTGGCTGGCCTCTAGACGTGCCGGAAGGAAACAATTTATTTGGTATTGCTGAGCTCACAAAGATCGCGCTTGAGCGCTGTGCCACTGCACGGTGTGCAATCGACATGATGGGCTCTTTATCGGAAGAGTTTGGCTTTTTTAGTGAAGACAGTGGAGATATGGCGTCTCCAGACTTTGGCGACTCAGCAGAGGCTTTGTTGATAGGTGATAAGCTTGGGGAGGTCTGGGTGTTCCACGTGATGACTGGGAAAGACCACAGTGGCGCCGTTTGGGTGGCTCAGCGTGTACCTGACGGACACGTGACTGTGGTTGCGAACGCATTCACAATTCGTGAGATCGACTTGAGTCAGCCGGACTGGTACATGGCCTCAAGCAACGTAATTTCGTTGGCCGAAGAAATGAATTGGTGGAACCGTACGAGTGGTCAGGCTTTCGATTTTACGGCCGCTTATGGCTTTGCTGATAAAGACGCGGTGGGCCCGCTATACACGGGACGTCGAGTTTGGCGAGTGTTTGATGTTCTGGCTCCGTCTTTGCATCTCGATGCTCGGCTCGGTAGCTTCTCGCAATTCGCCACTTATCCGTTTTCCGTGAAACCTGATCATGTTATTGAGACGTTTGAAATCATGGATTTGCTTCGAGATCATTACGAAGATACGCGATATGACATGACCAAAGGTCTGGCTGCTGGGCCTTTTGGATCTCCTGTTCGGTGGTCTGGTGACTCAGGAGGCGTCGTTGGTGGGTGGGAACGTCCGATCTCCATGTACCGGACGCTTTTCGCTATTGTTCTTCAGAGTCGGAGTCACGTCGGACCTGATGCGATTGGTGGCGTTGCTTGGTACGCTCAAAGCGCACCGCACGGATCTGTTTTTGTTCCCTTTTCGTGCACGCAGGACTCTGTACCACAGTCGTATTTGTTAGGCCGTCAGAGCCAATTTCACCCGCAGTCTGCATGGTGGGCCTTTAATTTTGTCAACAATTGGAGCTTGCTACGATACAATGCCATGAGTATTGACATTCACGAAAAAATACGTGCTTTGCAAAAAAGTGCTTTTTTACTTCGCAACAAGATTGAAACGGAGGGACAAAACGTGCATAACGAGACTCAGCTCGTTGCTAGTATTGAGAAGCAGAGCAATGATTTCGCCGAGCATGTAATCACGCAGTGGTGGCAGCTTGCGTGGACGTTAGTTTCAAAGTACAGTGACGGCTATATGACGACTGGTGAGGCCCCTGATCAACAGGCGTCAATCGGGTACCCAACCTGGTGGCTGCAAGCGAGCGAGTTTGCATCTTGGCCAGGTGACTCGTTTTTACCTGATATGAGAATTCGTGAGAAGCTCGTAATCGATAGCGAGACCGCTCAAGGATTTTTACGCCGGACAGCAACATTTGATAAGGTTATCGTAGGGATACAGAGTTACCCCTTAGCCATCGCTTGGGTGATTCTGGGTACGGCGCTGATTGTTACGGTGGTTGTATATGCCAAAAGAGAGAAAAGTCGCACTGGCTACCATATCCTGGAGTAACCGCAATAAAGTAGCAATGTAGAATTAGAATAGCAGAAGCAACAAACATGTAGAACAGAATGCAAGTAAGATAGATTAGATAAGAGATTCACTAAGCAATCGATTCAAATATAATTCAAGCAAACTTGATAGTACTTTTTACAACTTGCTTGGTTCTAGAGCAAACAATGGAGATGCACAGCTCTCCGATCTCCAATGCAAGTCTTGCACCATTTACATTGCCTTCATTGCGTTCCCAAATTTTTTTTTTATAGTAAACCCCACCACAGTGAATAAATGACAGTAAAGCCGATTGCAACGTCATAAACATGAAATTCAGTCAAGGGGTCGTAAGTATTTTGCGCACTGTCCAATCATCCTTCACATGCTTTCTTGTTGATTATTTCGATCTTTGAAAGCGAGTAGCGCGTGTTAGGCATTATATCGACGCCTGCGCATGGGAATAGAAGCCACCAATTGCAACACTATGCTAAGCGATTGCGTAATGACCGCTAAGGTGGCAAACATCGCAATTAAAGTTACGTGATCTACGGAGCGGCTGTCATAAGTAAGTAACCTGACACTGAATGCAAGTGGCATCCTTGTAACGGACTAGGCACCTTGTGGAGGAGCCATTTTGGTCGACATACGGGCAAAAAGCAGCAATTCGTGACGTCGACGAAAGAATGATTAAGCGTGTTCGTCAAAAATTACTGAGCTCCGGAATTCTTAATGCAAATGTAAACGAGAAGAACCACGTGCAGCAATTGAAAGGCCAACAGTAAAAGCTTATTTAATAAAGCTCATTACACTGCTTCTTAGTCCGATAACATTCGTGATGGATAAACTGAACTTCATCTTTGTGGACCAACATGTTTCACTGTACATTGCCGATATTGAAGCCGAAATAGCAGCCTTCGACCAAGATAATAAACCACTAGTTGCAAACCAAGTGAAAAAAATGACTGTCATTTGACAAAAAATTGGTCTAGCATTTACACAATGCGATAAAAAACATATCCGCGACGAGTACTCTACTTGTGCAACTACAGTCAAAGCATTTACTATGAGCTGTTCCGTAGATTTTAGTACTGCGATCCTCAGTATACTTCATATGAAGCTTCTCCGTCCATTCATTAGTGCCCATGGACATCAATGCTAGCGGTGATTCAGACAGCTCATTACTGGTATGGTACATTTTTCAACTCACCACAACTTAAAAATCCAAAGCTCTGCCATCAACACGCCCAGAAACCAAAACGTGACGATCGCACATTTGTCGTCAAGGGGATGTCCCCACGCAATACTTTTATCAAACTAAACCACGCACTGTAGTAAAATTTAAGCATTTTTATTTTCTTTATCACCAAATCAAAACTCAACGTGCGCTTACTTAAATATTACAGTCGCCATGCCGCGATCCATCGGTATTTAAGTATTATTAACGCTGTGATTAGGTATTAGCACAGATCATAAATCCACGCATCGCTCATACATAATTAGGAACTGCCATTCAACAATGCAACTGATAAATTCAGTCCGTTCACCGGAGTCATGGGACTATTTCGTCGCTGAGTCACATCTTCTTCCACATCGACGACGGCACCATATGCATCCACAGAAGTCTTCGAGAGAGCTTTGAATGATAAAAATTGACTGGATTTGGTGCTCGGGTCAGTAAAATTGAAGATCTTAGTGCAGCTCATCCTTCGAACTTTTCCATCAGTCTTTCCTACAAATGATCCTTGGGTTTACAATTTATTAACAAAACTTAATTCTTAATTTTAAGATTTATAATGACAATGGCTCGACAATTCAGTCTCAACCTTTTAATGAGGAGAGCGGATCGACCAAGGCTATGCCTTCCGCTCTTCCTCACAGCGAGAGCAACGGCATACAAATAAATACTCCCTACATGAAAAAAATCATCCATCCCACATTAATTTTCAGTAGAGCAGTAGTCAACAGCGAGAGACCGACTTTACCGGAGACATGCTTGCCGCTCGTTCACGTTTTGGTCCACATCAATATACGAGATGCACAGCTCCTCGCCCTCCTAATCACATGCATCCGTAAGCACCAATCATCCACCGCTCTTCAAATTTTAAGCCCCACGTACTGAAATATCCTGCACAGCGAAAACATGAGCAGCTCCATCTTTCGTGTACAGCACAGTGCAATTGGGATCGCAGCTATGGTTCATGGTGCAAATTCCCGAAAAAAGCGCCGTGCCTTCCACACCGACAAAGTCTTCTCCAAGTGTATAGCACTCGTTATTCTCGTTCTCGTGGTCATGCGCATCCTCGCCACAGCAATAATGCTTGTGTTCTTCGGCATACTTTTCCAGCGCGGCCTTAACGCGAGCCAACACTGGCGGCATCTCCTTCTTCTCCTCAAGACTCGTCTCACTCAAAGCCTCCCCCAACGCATGAAAGGGGTGGTCAATCTCCATGCTCACGTTATTCATCTCAAACATGCCAATGATTTGACTAAAGAAGTCGACAGACAGCACATCAGCACACGAATCCAAGACCACGTCCGTTGTAAGGCCCCTGAGCTCTCCCTGACCCTCCAGATGCGCAAGATTTTCCTGTAAACCGGTCCTAAATTGGTCAAAGGTCTGGCAAACGAGCGACCGAAATTTGTCGCGATACTGGTCAAGCGTTTCGCCCTCTTCGAGATCGTCTTCGGAAGTTATGACCTCCCACCACGGCAATTTACAAAACATATCGACGGCCCCTCGGGCCTGAGCCATATCGTGTGTGGCAATGTAGACGAGCAAAACCTTGGCTACGACCTTGGCTGCTAGCTGGAAAATTTCATTGGTTACGAGCGTGTGGTTCAGAAATAGCCCCATGGCGGTCTCCCGTGCCTCCGACCGCGGACATAGCAGCGCGTGGTGCTGGGCATACGCGGCTTGCTTGCACGTCTCTGAGCAGTAGAGCTCACCACAGGGACAGTGGACTTGATGCTCGGCCAGTTTAAATACCGAAAAGTAGCTCTCCTCGGGGCTTTTACCCCCTTCCTTTTGCAAAAAGGCAATGGCGGCCTCAAAGTCGGCCATACTGGCCGGGGCTGCGTCGCCTTTCGCCTCCGCGCTTTCTGCTACCACACTTGCCCAGCAAGCCTTGCTATCGATCAGTGGCACAAAACAATTATCGCAACAGTCTATAAACTCCTTGTTGTCCTCGTGTTGCATGGCTACGAACGGAGCCTCCGTCCAAATGGGCTCGCCGGCCTTGATGGCGCGATTAGCGAACATTGCCTTGCCCTTTTTCTCGCCTGCAAATCCACAGCGGATGGGTGGACTGTGAAGCCGCGACTGCAGCAGCGCGTCGAAATAGGCGACCACCTCGGGCCGATTCTCGTGCATCATGAGGTGAAGCTTCAATAATTTAAAAGATAAGTTGTCTGCTGATTGGTCATCAAGAGCAACATATCACGGATACTTAGAGATAATTGAGTCCAAATCGCAACTTTCGTTATTAATCAAAGTATTTTGGGGCAATAGTAAAATTTAATTTGGAGCAAGCTGTTAGTCCAGTAAAAATATCGAAACTCATTACACATCCAGCTAATCCCGAGTATATTTTGGTACAAGCGCTGCCAAGACGGAGGTTTGGATGTCCCTAGCCTGGCCCGCCTCAAACGTCAATGCCTTCAGCTTCTCTTGCAACTTTTACGGGACTTGGGCATGCATGAAATACCCGACTGAACATCAGCCAGCTCCGAGCTTTTGGCGCTGATTGTTCCGCAAACAGAAAGGTGTTTCGCCTTCGACTTCCTCATAATCTCTCCACTTCGCAATGGCCGAATTATTACCTCGCGCCTTGCTTCTACGGAGTGGAAAGAGACGTGGAAGTTGTGGTACTCGCTCTGGTGGCACGACCTTTGTTTTGGTCATCGCGCGTGCTACGGTCTTCATCAACCTATCTGGTTCAATGCTGAACCGACTCTTCACTATGAGCTTTGTCCACTCATCTCTGCCGCTACCTCTCTCCGCCGCTGCATCGGCATGGTAGTAGAGCCACAGCGAATTTTTAGGATGCGCGTGTCCCGTGTATTCGGCATCAAGTCTCCTTTGGACTTCATCCGTGCGGGGAGTCTTGGCCTTCCAAGCTGGAGATGTAACGGGGTGTATCGTCACATGAATCTAACACTTAAAGGTTGTTAATTAATATATTATCTAAAAGGTAGATAATATTTGAAGGATATTACTTTATAAATTAATGTCCTGAATTCTTATCCATAAATAGGTATAGACCATTATGTCCAATTATTCCGCAGACGAATCAGCTGTAGAAGTAATCAAAGAGAGTTACAAGATAAGATAGAGAAGAATTCATTTACATGTTTAGTATTAGTTTATAGTTAAGTCAGCATTTACAAAGATAGATTAAGAGACACTTAACTATATTAATACAGTTTTCATTTTACACTCTTAAGCTAACTTGCCTTAAGAGAAGTCTTCCTCTATACGTACAGTGTACGTCACCTAACGAAAGGCAGCACTCACAACTGAAGCAGTGTGAAGTGGACTTGTACTGAAACAGTACAAGTCGCAGTGCCCCGTTACAGGAGAGCTATGTGGGGAGGTTGGCTCTCTCACATGGCCTGCAGCTAAGCGTTTGCAAAGATGTCGATCGCTAATACTTGTTAACTAGGCAATGGCCACTGCTTCATGACACAATATTTCGAGCCTGGAATCAGGTCGATTTCGTGTCGAGTGCGTTTATTCTTAGGCAACTCGCACGGTACTGATTTCAAGAATACATCCTTGAAGTCGATCACATCCTTATATGGAGATTTCTTCAAAGACCTCCAGATTTAGGACGAAAACGTTCCATCCGAGTCTTCTCATCGAGGACACCTTCGTTTATCGATGAGCTGCTGAGAACGCGTTCATTCTTAGGAAATACTATTTCTATCCGAATATAGGCCACGTACATGTCATTTGTGACAAGCACGCAGATCTGTTTGACTTTGCCACTACGCAGATCAAGCAAGAACCATTTCGGTTCCAGGGTTGGCGATTGAGTCATCTTCCAAGTTAATTTCAGAGGCGCTATCAGATCAAGTGCATAAGGGCTACAACTTAATCTGTTGTTTACTAAGACATCTAATGTCTCAGTTTCCTCTTTGAAACTTATTTCCAAAGAAACATAGGAATCTTTGACCACAGGTTTTTGGGATCTGATTCCCGCATATTCTTAGGACGTATTTCCTCAAGTTTAATTTGGGAAGTTAACTCCTTCACTGCCACTAGCTGGTTACGCAACCATAGCGAGATCCTCTACGATCGACTCTTCAGTCGTTCAGAACTTTCGCACTGTCTCTTATAGACAGGCGTTTGATATTCCTTGGATGTTGCTTTCCAAGCAAGCATCCTTGTTCCGTACCACTCAAGTTAATCGAGTGGTCGAACTTCGACGCTGCCTGCGTTTGTGCACATTTGTTGGGATCTAACTTCAGTGCGTTGGGCATTCACACTGATGTCTTGTGCAGTCATGCAAACGACTGACACACAAGAGCCATGGTAATCGTAGGATAGCATCAAACTAATCATCCAAATCAAGTTAAATGAAATCATCATCGTACTATTTACCCTTTAACGTGTATTGGATATCAATTACACAATTCCTTACTATTACAGATGCGCATGATGCTAGGCGCACGTCATCCTCGTTAGAGATATATCGCGCTCAATAAATTTGAGTCTGCGATCTTCTAGCGATGGCGTCTGATAAAATTGTTTAGCGCCCCACATTCGACTCAAGAATTTAGTGGCAATTTATTTGCCACTATAGTTTTCATGGTGATGAGGTTAACCTCATCACCTGGGGCAGTTACACACAATGTATGTGTGGGAGGAGCAACTTATGTCAAAAGGCCTACAAATTATTTAAACGTTGCTGGATCAGTAGGGCGCTCCGCACCTACTGATCTCGACCGTTTTTTTACTATCCGCCTCGCCATTGCGATTTCGCAACAGCGTCGGATCCACGTCCTCCGCTATTCCTAGCGGGAGGTCGATATTTATGCTCAGTGTTTCTAGGCAATGGCCAAGGGCACTACACTCATAGGCGTCGTGGCCCGTCCTTTGATAACGATTACATTTTTCGTAATCGTCTGTGACTCGTTTCTCGCTCTCGACATATAATAGGTCCATAGTCTCTGGACCTCCGTTTTCTTGTCGTCTCGGAGGACGATAAGTATCGTTGTGGACGAAAACCGGTTCAGGACTGGAGTCCTCCTGTTCCGCTATAGAGATCGCTTGGTCGAACGACTCTAATTCAAGCTGGAACAGTGGGTCTTTACAGGTCCGTCTACCAAACCCTTTGATAAACACAGTAACCTGTGTTTGTTTATCAATTAAATGACTCACGATACAACTGACCAGGTATCGTGTATGCTAAGTATAAGGGTGAAGGTCACGCTTGCCCTGGTTCAAATCCAGGAGCTTGGCTCGAACCCTGAATTCGGCACGTGGTGGCTCAAATATTTGCCTGAGCCGGGTCTAAAAGACCTCATACGACCCAAACAACCAATGGGTTGTAAATCTTGAGCACTAAGGCCCAAGATTTAACACGTCCGGCCAAGTTGGACATGCCAAATTTCACTTTCGTCGCATCATCATTGATGCGGCGAGCTTTAATGGCGTCGTCTAATTCGATGAAATATATTAAAAGGGAGTCGCCTTTGACTGCCTTGAACTTAGATTTTTCTATCTTTAAGCTTTCGGGTCGACGCGAGAGCGTCGGCCCGCTAGCAGCATGTAAATGCTGTAGTATCTATAGTTCCAATTGGCGAGCACCCTGTTCTCTTAACATGCTTGTGAAGCAAGGATACTTTTTCCTGGGTTCCGTCGAGTTCATGTTGTTTGAACTTGGCTATAGCCGTATGTTGTTATTTTTAATTCAGAGTGAACAGCATGGCGTCCTGCTGGCCCGTCTCGACTGAACTCATGCGTTCGATCGCTCTCCATTAAAGGTCTTTTAAATGAGTGAGTCTTTCGGGCGCTGCGTGATAGCATTCTTAGGGGGCTTCAAATCTCCCTTCTTCTTCATTTAACATGTCCACGTTGGATGGAACGTGCGTGGGCGGTTGAACGGACTACGAAGTGCTACCAGGTGTAACGGTGAACCCTTTGCTAGTACTGTTAAAAAGTACTAGTCAACCTTCACTGATTCCAGTGAAGGTGTGGCGCCTCGACTACTTCACGTACACGACGTGCTAGCTACCAAAGTAAATTTTAAGGCTTTAGAATAGAGAAAAAGTAAAACTGTTTTAATATTAAGATTTCGTACTTAACGATCTTCTATCTATTACTGACGACTTTACTATATTAATAACTAACTATGTATGGCACCTACTTGCGCACCGCACAATCAAGTCTTGTGACGATTGTCGGGGTTGATATAAACATAAATAAACCAATCAATAGAACTGATATCTTATTGCGTCAATATTACCAAATTTGGTAAAATCGGAACTATTAAATCACATTGTCTATAAAGATATTAAATTTGTACTTCTTTATTTATTTGCTCTTATAATAAATACATATTATTCCTCTTCTAGGAATTTTTTTTGTGCATCGGGACACCCGGATTTTAGTTGTAGCGCTTAGGCTTTGTCGCATGATTTGATGGAAGAATCGTAGCCTTTAATACTCATCTGATGCCCTGATTGTAGCACAAAAAATTTCTGTGACGCCTTATAATAACATACGACGGATTTTTCCAACCCAAGATCATGAGTATCTTTCGCTAACTCAAAGCATTGCTCCAAGTTCGTCGATATTCTCGTCATTGAGTATCGACAAACTTGAAGCAATTCTTTTTGAGTCAAAAGTTATGTGAAGCTAATCGTGAAGTTAAATGTTTAAGTTCGTTTGGGTCGTGGAGGTTGCGGACGGGCCACATAGGGCTATCAAGGGCAACGGGATCACACAGAGCTTTAGGAATGCATCGTGCGATTCAATTCTTCCTTGTATTAAAACAATAAAATCCAAAATTTACTCATCTGAATGAATAGATAGGAAACTGCGCTAACGGTGGTCCTAGCATCACTGTAGTGGGGATTATTTCGGTTGTTAAATCGTTCATAAGGTACGTTTCACATTCAAAGTAAAACATCTTTTTTTTTAGTTAAAATAGGAAATATCAAATAAAATTATCTATATTCATAATAATGGTAATAAATGGGATTTTTTGGTGGCCGAAATCTATTATAAAATAATTAGGGTAAGCTTTTTACATTTAAAACATTAATAAAGTTCCGTCATCCTCTTGCTCAAAGTATCGTGTCTTGCCTTCCTATGCTTGCGCTTCGATCAGTGATAGTACTTAGCCTTCTAAGGTATATACTCTCTGGAACGGGGTATGCCGTTACACAAACATTATTTAGTAAAAAATGAATAATGTAAATAGTTTCCTATAAGACAAAATAATGAAGAAGTCCAAAATATTATCCTTTAATAATTTTAACTTAACAATTTCAATATAGCCGTATACGATTAAATTGTAGCAACAAGACAACAGTTCTGTTAGTTCGCTCATTTAAGTTTAAATCAACTTCGCCAACCGCTGCTGGATGCATTTTAAAAGTTTTCCCTCGATTTAGCTGAGGTATCTCCGCTACCATCACGCCGTTATAGATGCGTCGAAAGACTCATGAACGCGTACTACAATGCTTCGCTCCAATTTGTTCATTCACCACTCTAGGTAAACTCTGTAGCGCTCTTTCTATATCTTCGTTTTGTTTCGGAGGTGCCTAGCTCCTCAAGTCAGAGGAAGACTTATAGGCTCAAAGAGCCACTCATTTTTAGGAAGCTGTAACTAACAACTTGGAGAGTCGTACAAGATCGTAAAGCTTTTACAGATTACAGCGCAAGCCTTAGAAAGGCACGGAATGTTTTAAGATCAAAAGGTTAACCGAACTTCATTTGTATCTTACAAGCTGAATGCTTTACCCATATTACCTACATTTAGATCCGGTCACCAGATCTCAACCTGGTGGCTGACACCCTTTTTAACCATAAATTAATTTGACTTAAATGGTTTTGCCGATATAAGTTGAAAGGGTGTCTATACTAATATTATAGACGGGGGTAATCAACTACCTGGAACACAATTTGATGTAATACTACTATACAATACAATACAATACAATACTATACTATACTGTACTATACTATACTGTACTGTACTGTACTATACTATACCATACCATACGATGCTATACTATACTGCACTATACTATACTGTACTATACTATACCGTACTATACTATACTGTTATGTGTATTATTTGACGAATGCGCCACATATAGTGGTGACAGTGGGTCCAGAGGCTGGAGAGAGCTGCGCCGTTAGTGGACAGTGGTGCAAGCTGGCTTAGGAGAGACTGGATTAACTTCGGAGGACGAAGAGGAGCTGAAGCCAAAGCGCAGACTTTGACATCAAGCGCTTCAAGACCTGGGCGACGTACATGAGGAGGAGGGAATAGAAGGCCAAGCGAAGTACCCTGGGATGTCGTGGTAGCGACACCGCACGGCAGTACTTGGTCTAATGGGAAGACAAGTCGGTAGTGGAAAGGCACCAAATAGCTGAAGACCTGTGCGGACTTGATAAAGGCTTGCGATAAATATCAAGACAGCTAGCAATATATCCGGACTCCACAAAGTCTTATACCGAATTCATCACCACGGACCTGCCTAGCATTAAGCTAATGGTCGACAGTCCCAAGGACGACTGCACTTTTCACTTCTTGCAAATGGCTTTCGAGCTGATGGGAGGCCTCGAAGAGGCGGCTGCGGCAAAGGGTCTGCTAGTGCAAGAGTATATGAAGCGGATAAGATTAAGCGACAGCGGGCGGTTTGGGGGTGGGCTGAAGTTCGGCCAGCTGACATAGTTTCTCCGGGATGCGGGTTTCTGCAGAGGTAGTCCCTGAATAAGAATACGTTCATGCCAAAACCGTTTAATAAGGCGTTGGTTCTGGACCCCTGGGCATAGTGCAGATGGCTTGGTGGAAGGAGAATCCATTTGTAGATGGTGCGTACCTCGTGTATGCGCTCAAGTCTTACCAACGCGGACATGGAATCGCGATGTAGAAGAATCGGGTCGTGATGTTTGCGCGGGAGAAGGCATTACCCTGGGTATCATGACCCAGACGTGGATAAGAAGATTTGGTAGCGGATAGACCTTTAACTACTGAAATGGGTGGAGATTTAATTGTTCCACTGTAAGGGAGTCAGAGTGAAAGCCTTTGATGTAGGAGGCCGCTAGGATACCATCGAGTCAATTTCACGGCGATCTATGATGGACTTCAACTGACATTGGGTACGCGGACAGAAAAAAAAACTGGCGAAGGCATAGTCGCGCGCCAGCACCCTTAGGACGCGTTGAATGGCAGTGTGTTGGACAGTTTCGTACTGTCGGGGAAGGCTGAGGCACTGGCGCGCGCGTGTGGATGGCGACCATCAAAGTGAGATTGATACGATCAAGCCATATGAATCGGAGCGTGACGACACGAATCGTCTGCCACACGTCCACGACAACCACGTATATGACACCCACACCGAACGGACCTTCCTCTTGGCTGAAAGAACAATCTCCACTCAAGAAGCCCGCCGAACAAAGAAGGGCGCCAGAGGACCGTGAATATGGCACCACAATTAAGCAGCGAGGTCGCAATTAAAGAATATATATATCTTTCTGTTTCAATGGCACGGCAGCCAACGCGCACACAATATGTAATGCTAGAAGTGGGCGCCTCAAGATACCAGAAGCGAGAATAAAGATACCAGAAGCGAGAATAAATCGGCAGAAGGCGAAACGCAAGGCTGAATTTAGATCAGCGTAGACTGGAAGCAAGAGGCGATGTAAATGCTTCGAGGACTTAACGAAATACGTCACTTTCAGCATCCACGGGTTGGATATGAACATATATAGGGTGTGTTTTCGGCGGTGTCGGTAGTGTCCAGACCATGTGAAGAAGACAGTCCGGGGAATTGCAAGCACGAGATACAGTCGACTCTCCCTCAAATCGCCCGTGATAAGTAGACGAGGTGTGGTCGCCGTGTCGCCTACGGCTGGCTGCAGATTCACCCTCGTCGCACCAAGACGTTCGACGATTTGTGACATTTCTTGTAAAGAGTGCGCAACGAACGAACTTGTTTCCAAGGCATCAACGACGTGATCAAGTGATCTAATTGTCGCACGCTTAACGTCTGCAGACTTATTTGTGCGTAAAGCAACAGGAGGATGGCGGATTATGCACTCGTTCATAAAATTGAGCGCTGTAACGGTACCTACTCAAACGCCGATACCACGAAAAGACTTGAGCTTTGATGGTCTGTCAAAAAGTACATCTTTTTGTCAATGGATCTGATGGATGGATTCTATCAGATCCTTATGCGTGAGCAGCATATTCCGCTTACAGCAGTACCCCTAGCGGAATCCTATGGGAGTATCTTCTTATGACACAGGGGCTTCGTTATGCCCCTGCGACATCTAACAGATGTGTAACCAATCTGTTGAGATCGGTGAGAGATTTTGCACCGAGCAATTTTGAAGAAGTCTTCCTTCATAGCAGAGCCATGAATGGGAAGTCGGACGTTGAAGTACATCGTACCCACGTCCGAAAGGTTCTTACGCCTATGCGTAAGCACAAGTTGTGTGCAAATCTCAAGAAGTGCATATTAGCTGCAAGCGAACTACACTTCTTGGGTGCATCATGGGTAAATATGGTGTACGCCCGGATCATGAAAAATAACGACGATCACTGATTGCCCTGTGCCAGTCGATATAGAGGGACTTCGAAAGTTCCTCGGCTTTGCGGCGTCCCTGCACAAGTACTATCGCAATTACGCCGAATTGACAGTGAATTTATTTTTTGGTGAAGAAATATGTAAAGAGGTCATGGATTGTAAGCAAAGCTTGAAGCAATCGCCAATCCTAGCGATTGTGACCAAGACAGACCATTTCACGTGATCTGTGATGCCAGCGATTTTGCAATCGGCTGTGCGTTAATAATTTTAGTCTGCATATTGTTTTGCTTGTCCTGTGCGCTTGCCATCGCGTTGGCCGTGTGATGGCTAATCGCTCATCTACAAAGCTTTGAGCCTCGCTCATGTTTTATCCCATCAAACTCGCCTGTGGCACCGCTGAGAGGTCGGTCATAGGACATTGTTGTCAATAACGAAACATTGTCATTGTTTAGGTGCACAGGTATTCCTTGCCATGACTCCATACTAACCACTGCCAAACAGGCAGGATCTCTAGGCAAAGTCCCGTCTTTTAGATGATACCCTCGCGTGTCATCGTCATGTTGACGAAATTGTGTCCTTCGTTCGCACCGAGCGTAGTGAAGGTCCCTTCCCAACAAAGACTCGGGCTGCGCATAAATGCGACTGGCATCTGAGGATGGCGCAGTCCGTTTATATAAAACACTGTCTCACCCGTGCTGGTGTGGACACTGTTATTTCTTATAGCGAACTCCACGAAGAGCAATTACTGTTCCATTCTTTGGGAGTCGCTACCGTGAGCAATACATCCGCCACGACACGATTGGCATTTCTGTTTAGCCATCGGTATGGGGATGTTCTGAGGTCTACATATGGAGCTTTCTACCTGGCAGCTCAAACACATGTCGCCAAAAACCTGACGTAAGACGTGAATCCCAGTCCGATACTATGACCGGGCATCCCGTGTTGTCGGTAAATATGATTTAGGAACAAGAGAGCTGCCTCCTTGCCTGTGATCGATGTTTTACATGGTGCTAAATGCACCATTTTGCTGAGTATGTCTACAAAGACGACGAGCCTCGTCCGACCCTTGTGGTCGGGCGGCATGCCAATTATAAAGTCCAGACTTACCGACTTCCAACAATCCGTTGAAATCGGTAGCGGCTTCAATGGAGCATTGCTCGACGGTGCAGGCTTAACGTGCTGACACTGTTCGCAAGAGCGAATGTAGTTGGCCACCATCGATGTAGGTATGACCACCAAAATTCCTCTGACACTCGTAAGGATGTCTTTTCACGGCCCAGATGCCCATTAGATGGTGTATCATGGAGCTCGTGAGGGATCATCATCTTGAGATCTACGTCATGAGGCACATAGATTCTCAAGGGATCACAACGTGACAGCTGATGCCATAACATGACATTGCTGTAGCTAAAGCGATTTAGCTCAGCTTTCAGGTGCGACGGAAGGGAAACCTTTCGTCCACCAAAGTGATCCAACATCAGGCGACAATGTTCGTCCTGACTGTAGCTCACTTTTATTTTAGAGGCTAATGAGCTCGTCGCGTGGTATGCCTTAATGGCTGCCAACGTCGACGGCTGAAATTGTGCTTTAGCAGACACATTTCCCTGGTACCTTACCTCGAAGTCTGGTCTGCGCGATAAAGCGTCAGCCAAGACATTCGAATTACCCGGCTTAAATTCGACTTTGAAATTAAATTCAGAGAAGAATGTGAGCCATCTTGCCATTCTAGGCGAGAGGTGCGGTGAGTTTATTGCGGTCCGCAGTGATGCGTGATCCGTATAAACCACAAATGGTTCGGTGCGCAGTAGGTGCACACGAAACTTGACAAGAGCATACTTTATTGAAAGTAGCTTTTTGTCATGCACGGGGTAATTCAATTCTGCGGCTTTTAAAAGCCAGGACTGATACGAGATAACACAGTCAACGCCGTCGTCATCCTTCTGCATGAGCGCGCTGCCGATTGCAACATTACTTGCATCGCAGACGACGCTAAAGGGCTTATCCGCGTCTGGCAATGCCAAGACCGGTGCCTCTACAAGAGATTGCTTCACTGATG
>NC_090617.1:5036080-5041346 GCF_004359215.1 Bremia lactucae
TTTTGTCATGCACGGGGTAATTCAATTCTGCGGCTTTTAAAAGCCAGGACTGATACGAGATAACACAGTCAACGCCGTCGTCATCCTTCTGCATGAGCGCGCTGCCGATTGCAACATTACTTGCATCGCAGACGACGCTAAAGGGCTTATCCGCGTCTGGCAATTCCAAGACCGGTGCCTCAATAAGAGATTAGAAGAAGTGCCGAGCCGCTTACCTGCCGATAGGGGCATCTGGCACGAGATTGGTCTATACATGACAGCAATTATTATGTGACCATGCAATGGCCGTTGCCGATAGAACAAGTCGATTATATCGATGAGTTCCTCGACAAGCGAGCCAAGGTGGGGCATGTACGTAAGATCAAGTCTTCTTTCTGCAGCCTGACCTTTTGTGTGCGTTAGCCATAGGTGGGTTGCGCGTGGTTCACGCTTATTAGCTGAACACGCCACTATATCGGCGTAGTGCCAATCCCGCGGAAAGGTGTCTTGTTGAACTCCACAGGAAAGTCAACTATCTTTTCCAAGTTGGATTTAAAAGATGGCTACTATCAGGTACTCATGAGAGAGTCCAATGTAGCCAAATCAGCAGTAAGCATCCCAAGCGGAATGTTTTGGGAGTGGCTTGTGATGTCCCAAGGTTTGAAAAACGCACCGGCGACATTCAACTGAGTGGTAGCTCACGTGATGCGTCGGCACCTTGCCGACGCGCCTCAATTCATTGACGATGTACTCGTGCATAGTAGAGCCGAGGACGAGCTGAGCGCAATAGAGTACACAAGCGTCATTTAGACGCTGTGTTGCAGACTTTGATGGACGCCCAATTGTACGTCAGCTTGCAAAAGTGCGTCATTGGGGTCCCTGAGATACCTGTGCTGGGCTGCATCGTAGGTACACATGGTATGCGAGCAGGCCCAGAAAAGGAAAAATCGGTAAAGGAATGGCCAATCCCACGACATGTGAAGGATATGCGCCAATTTCTAGGGCTCGCTAATTACTTGCATAAAAAATATAGCAAGATTTATGCTGAGCAAACTAAACCATCATCTGACCTTCTTAATCAGGACACAGACTGGGTTTGGTTAAAAAAACAAGGTGATGCATGCACATCTGTAAAGCTGGAACGCATCACGATGTTTACAGAATCTAAAAAACGGGCTGTCTCTCAAGGCATATCAGCCTTGAGCAGCGAATCGTTTTTTTTGTCCATTTCTCAGACGCTTTCGTCCATTGTGGAAGGTGAGCAACAGTCCACCTAATTCTGTTCTGGAACTGGTGTGACTATTTCGCAGAAATTTCCTTCCTTAATTCGGCAAAAAAACAGATCCGACGACATATCAGGGAGTTTACTATCTTTTCGGCAAATTTCAAGACGTGCTGGAGCACCTGAACTGAGGATGCCTCCGCTATTTTGTCTTTGACGGCCTCGAACACCTCGTTCAAAGGCCCGACCTCTTTTGACAGGATCGATCCAAAGATCACTCGTTTCGAGGTGCCTTTGATTGTCCTAATTTGTCGGGTACTCGTTCTTCGAGTGACCACGAACTTTAAGGTTAGCGGGTGGCGTTGATCTCCTGGCTTTTGCACCTCTGCCAACCGCCATATGCTCTAGACGCTGCGCCTATTCATGCGATGCTTGACTTCCTGTCAACCCGCTGTCTACTGCCACAGGATTTCGGCACTATGTAGGGCATTCGCAAGCATGACAACTTGTTATCGTCCTTTTCACTACACCAGTGTCTCCGATATGGGTAGGACTTGGTGACCTTTGACATCCCGTCAACGCACCTTCAACTATGTAATACACGGCATCAGGGCATAGGCCTCTCACAAGAGCACATCCTTTCCGGTGTCCTGCGTAGAGTTCGCAACTGTGCGTGTACGCCAGTCTATCCATGGTTGGTGTTTTGCCAACCACGGCATGCCTAGGATGAGGTCATACGGACTCTCCATACCTAGCACTGTGAACTTCTCTTTACAAGAGAAGTCACTAAAGCTGGAGGCGAGTTCAACTTGAACTCCCTCAATGTTTATGAGCTCGCAGTTCGCTAAACAAAAAGTCGCCTCTTCTCCCTTGCCATCCTGGCAAAGTGACTCAAGCACCGCCGGTCTCTGTTTTAGAGCCGCGAGTTTCACAACAATGTGATGCACCCGAATCCACAAGAAGGATCATTACTTCTTTGGGGCGCAACGGGCGAAGCAAACTCTGCAAGAGTATGAGCAGGAAATGTGCTCGCTATCGGTATCCATTACCGTAGGTCCGATTTCGGAGCACATTAAGGTGCTCACGTTTATGAACGGACTACGGCACGGTCCATCGTGACAAACCCTTTTTAAAAAGGTGCTGTCACCGATGAGAGCGGCAACCCAAATTGCCTTAGTTGAGGAGAAATTCTTCAAAGTGCCCCGGCGACCGCTTGGTACAAGCCGTCGGCCGAGAGGTCAGATGTCACTCCAATGTAGTTGAGCGAAGCAGACGTTGTCTGCTACAATGCGGCAAGCGCGGCCATATGATGACTCGCTGCTATGCCAGGATAATAGCTGGTGTGATTACGCTTAGCAAGAGGACTCCTTTCTCAAAGGGCCATGGCAAGAAGTGGCGTGCGAGACGCATGAGCTCTTCATCGACAACTTAGGGCTCGTAAATGCAGGAGTGCAGTAGGTGCGGGATGCCCTACTGGCGCGGACTATGAAGGTCTTCGTAGTTCATAGTTATCAAACAAATGGGTAGCATAGTCTGTGAGGTCTCGAAATTTCGGACCTCAATACTGCTGGTCAATAGTGCTCGGGTACGAGGCTAAGCGCGCCTGAAGCAAGACCTCGTTGTCTGCGAATAGTACATGGCGCGAATCTTTGTCTAAAGATCGCCCATGTAGGGAACGCCTTAACGTCCGCCATTAACGCCGAGTAAGCCGACTCTGAGGCCTTACCGCGCAGACGCGACATGGCGTACGACACCATCCGGCTCTCGTCCTTGATGAGCTGCGCGTCACCGCATTGCTTCACGGCTAACAGCCAGTGGACAATCGTGTGCGCTGCAGATCCATCGTACTTGGGCGTGCCTATCCGAATGGGCCTCGGATGATGCGGCCGGGCAGAGAGCATCTCAACAGTCCTTTGATGGCCTCGTTCCAAGCCTGCTCACGCCTCAGCTCATCCCGAGTCTGAATGACGGACTCAGCCGCAGTATGGCTCTATGCCTCGGACGCGGATCTCCGCTGTCCGAGCGCGAATGACTCAAACTGCTCCAACTGAGCAACATGTTTCTCAGGAGGAGTTTCCAAAAGCCTGGCCAGGGCTTGTTCAGCAAGTCCTGCGCCAAGTGCCCTGCCACCTTCCGATGATGTTCGGAAAGGTGAAGGAAACGAACCCAATCGATATTGAGGCTCATCCTCACGTACACGCGCAGAGATGCGGGTCGTGTGAACGATTTCAAGTGCTACCATGTGTAGGCGGGCACGTCTTGATGCGTCCATGCTCTACTTAAGCACACACCCTAGCACAACGAGGAAGAGGTTTGACCGTCTTCTCTTGTGTGCAGTGAGGCAGTTGGGGCGAGCGCCGTAACGACCTCACCCAACGCACTAAGAACTCAAGAAAAGTGTCGTCACGGGAGCGGTAATCCGGCTCCTCGTGCGCACTTACCAAGTAGAAAGTAGTTTTTAGACGGATTTATTTTAATCGTAATAGATATAAATACCAATTCTTACCAGTTTAAGATGTCATCTCTGTAGATAACACCTATATGTATTGCGAGTGTATCTTTCTAGATAACTCGCGTAACTGATGACGCTAGACGTCATCCCTCCTAATGTGCATGCACCTATGCGCATCACATACACAAGGGTTGGTAACAATGTGAACCACACCCAAGTGGAGGGTCCAATTACTTTATTTAGTAATTGACCATCCCGTTAAGTACACCAAGTGTACTTAACGGGGACTGTGTATGTAACGGGGTGTATCGTTACATGAAATTAACACTTGAAGGTTGTTAATTAATATGTTATCTAAAAGGTCGATAATATTTGGAGATATTACTTTATATAGTAATGTTCAGAATTCTTATTAATAAATAGGTATAGCCCATTATATCTATTTATTCCGCAGACTAATTAATATAATTAAGTATCTCTCTTTCTATCTTGTAAATGCTAGCTATATTATAATCTAATACTAAAATTCAATTAACTTATCGTATCTGTATCTCTCTTTTGTTTATCTCAGCTGTAGAGATAAACAAAAGAGATACAGATAAGATAAGAATTCATCTCAGCTGTAGAGATAAACAAAAGAGGATACAGATAAGATAAGCATTCAATTGCATGTTTAGTATTAGATTATAATATTGTTAGCATTTACAAGATAGAAAGAGAGATACTTAATTATATTAATACAGTTTTCATTTTGCCCTCTTTAAGCTAGTTACCTTAAAGAGAAGCCTTCCTCTGCACTAACTAGTGTACGTGAAATAACGTAAGGCACCACTCGCATCTGAAGCAGTGCGAAGTGGACTTGTACTGAAGCAGTACAAGTCGTAGTGCCCCGTTACACCTGGTAGCACTTTGTAGTCCGTCCAAGGACCACATTTTCTACATCTAACATGGACATGTTAGATGATAGCGGGAATACGCATCACGTTTCCCGTGAAAGCTACTCCTTTCTAAGTAATATAGAAAGAAGTGCGGTCGAACGAATGAGTTCGACCGTAGGAAACGATGCAATCTTGGCAATGCGGTCCAATTTGGACGGAGATGCCCTCCATTCAGCCATCGCCAAGTTCATACAACATGAACTTGACGAGATGAAGGAGAAGGTAGCCTTGCTGAATCAGCAAGGCTCTCAATAGGCAGAACTGTGAGGTTACAACAGGTACAGACCCCTGTACCTGGGATGACGCAAACGCGTCGTCCAGAAACTCTGAAGATTGACATCTCACAAAATATAGGGGAGTCGAAGAAGACTCCCTTTTAAGATGGTTTGTCGCGTTGGACGATGCCATAAGGGCACGTCACATCGTCGACGAGCAAATGCAAATCGCATTCGCTCAATCAAATCTGGCAGGTCGTGCCAAAACTTGGGCATTGGGCCTTAAGTTGCGCGAACCATACGTCTTTGGGTCGCTAGAGGCTTTTAAAGCCCGGCTCAAACAGACATTTGAACCGCCAAGGGCTGAGTTCAGAGCTCGTTCAGAGCTTCTGAAACTCAAGCAAGGCAAGCGTGATGTTCACGCATATGCCCAGCACATACGACTCTTAGCGAGTTGTAT
>NC_090617.1:5042282-5085326 GCF_004359215.1 Bremia lactucae
CAAGACGACACAAGCTTGGAGGTTCAGAACCTATGGACCTCCCTTATGTCGAAAGCGAGAAACCTCGCTTTTCGAACAGCAAGCGACTGCAGAAATGCAATCGCTGTCAAAAATTGGGTCACTACGCTCATGAGTGTAGTGCCCCACGCCCAGTCCCGAGAGGTACTGAACGTAACTATGGACCAAATGCCAACAAGGGCAACGGTCGCGGGTCCGACGTTGCTGCGAAATCGCAACAGCGAGGCGGACCGCCAAAAAACGGTCGGGGTCAGTAGGGGCGCAACGCCCTACTGATCCAGCAACATCACGAGAATTTGCAAATCTCTTGACAAAAGTTGCTCCAGACACACAACCACTATATGACTCGGCACCTGGTGATGAGGTATCCCTCATCACCTTGAAATTAAAAGTGACAAATGAATTGTCACTTAGAGCCCTAGTGGACTGTGGAACGTCTAATAACTTTATTGTCGCCAGTTGCTAGAGGGTCGTAGGCTCAAATATGTTGATTGTGACATCCCTCCAACGGGGATACGGTGCGTCTCGCGACAGGCGCATCGATAACAGTAATGAAACGCGTAGTGAAATTTCACTACACGTTAAAAAAATTACAATACGATGATGATTTAATCGTACTGAATTTGGATGACAAATTTGATGTCATCCTAGGTTTACTGTGGCTCAGAATACATGAGCCAAGAATCAGTTTGCAGCATCGATCCGTAAAGATGCCTGCCACTTGTTCATCAGATAGATATCTGATGAACGTCTTGGAGCGTCCACAAGCTTTTGGATGTACTACGAGTGAGTGCGATGGTCTCACTTGTGTACGGTCGTTAGTACGACTGCACAAGATCGCAATGTGATTACCAATCACCCGGTGGAGTCAGCTGCCGGCGGCTGTGTGAATGCACAGGCAGCGCAGAAGGTCCACCACTCGAATAAGTCGAGTGGATTTTTAGACATGAATGTACGCCTAGCGGGCGACATTCAAGAAATATACCGGTTGTCGAAAAGGGGCAACACGACGATCCTAGATCGTAGAGAGTCGACCGTAGAGGACCCGACTGTGATAGCGCAATCACAGTCGGAATAGCTGAGGGGAATAAGTCCCCACGTACTTGAGAAGAAATCTCCTCAAATAGTTAATGCTGAAGTAACTAGACTTCAGCATCCCGAATGATTAACCTCTCGCCAGTCTGTGGATAAATCCCAGGAAGAAACCTAGACATTGAATGTTTTGGTTGATGATGGACCAAAAGTAGGGTATGCGCCTCCGATGTTAACTTCGGAGATAACCCAACTACTAACCTTAGAATCCAAGCGTTTCTTAAGAGAACTGCATAGTGGTAGAATTAAGCAGATCTGCGTACTCGTCACAGAGGACGAATGCGTAACCGATATTCGGTCAGCGGTATTTTATGCAGAGGACGAACGGGTTCTCAGCAGCTCATCGATAAACGAAAGTGTCTCGATGTGAAGACTCGGATTGAGAGATATACATCTTAATCCTGGGAGTCACTTGAGACAAATCATTTATACAAGGATTTGATTGAATTCAGGGAAGTATTCCTTGAAACAGTTCCATGCGAGTTGCCTAAGGATAAAGGCACTCGACATGAGATCGAGATCGAACCGGGCTCGAAGTACTGTGTCATGAAGCAGTGGCCACTGCCTCGTAAACAAGTTCTTGCGATCGATAAATTCTTTACTGATCGATTAAAAGCGGGCCATGTAGCTCTCCGACCTTCTGCGTGCGGAAGGCCACAGGAGGGTGGCGGATAGTGCACGCATTCAATAAACTGAATGCCGCAACGGTACCGGTACCGGCTCAAACGCCGATACCTAGAAAAGACGTAATCATAGATGGTATGTCTAAGAGTACCATCTTTTCGTCTATGGATATGATGGATGGATTTTATCAGATCCATATATATATGTGTGAACCGGACATCCCTACACATCAGTGAGAATTCCCAGTGGGATGCTGTGGAAATGGCCAGTAATACACACCTTAATAACGTTCCTGCAACATTCAACAGATGCGTAACGAATCTGTTGAGACCGGTGCGAGAATTCGCACCGAGTTTGTTTGACGATGTATTCGTTCAAAGACAAGCCATGGACGGTAAAACGGACGTGGAAGCTCATAAGAGTCACGTTCGTCAGGTTCTTACACTTATGCGAAATCATAAGTTGTACGCAAATCTCAAGAAGTGTATATTCGCTGCAAGCGAAATACCACTTCGTGGGTGCATCGTCGGTAAACACGGCGTGCGCCCTGATCCCAAAAAGATCAAGGCAATCACTTACTGGCCAGTTCCAGTCGATGTCAAGGGACTTAGAAAGTTCCTTGGGCTAGCGGCGTACTTGCACAAATACTCACGCAATTATACCGAGATGACAGTTCATCTCTCTCGTCTCTTAAAAAAAGACGAGAAATGGTTATAGAACGCTGATTGTCAGCGTTCCTTTTAAGGTATCAAGCAAAGCTTGATGCAATCGCCCATCTTGGCGATTGCAGATCAAGACAGACCATTCCATGTGGTCTGTGACGCCAGCGATTTCGCAATCGGCTGCGCGTTAATGCAATACGATACAGATGGCGCGGAGCGCGTCGTCTGTTACCAATCGCGTCAGCTGCAACCAGCTGAATGCAATTACCCAGTGCATGACAAGGAACTCCTTGCCATGAAATACGCATTGGCTAAATTTAGGGTCTATCTCCTAGGAGATAGACCGTTCTTCGTATATACGGACCATGCGTCATTACGCACGGCCGTGAACAGCCCACACCTCTCGCAAAGAATGGCGAGGTGGCTATCCTTCTTCGCGGAGTATAACTTCTCCGTCGAATATAAACCAGGACGACTTAATGTCGTCGCTGATGCGTTATCCCGCCGACCCGATTTCGAGCCGGCTGCGCATTCCAAGAGTGGAAATAATCCCACTTTTGCAACACTCATTTCATTTGTTCCGTCATCAACCTTATTTGATGACATAAATGAAGCCTACGCAGAAGATAAGGACCTTCTGCGTTTAATGGATCATCTGATGAATCCATCCGATAAATCTCTTACAAATTTGCCGGCTTTATATCGATCGTCATCCGATCATACACAACACACAACGGCTTATTGTATTTCACAGCCGTTGCCGGCGACACTCTACGTGTCGTCGTCCCAACCCACAGTGATTTGCGCTTTCGCATCATGTATGAGTGTCACGATGCACCAACAAGTGAGCATCGTAGACGTGAGAAAACTTATCTCACAGTAAGCCGCGACTTTTACTGCCCCGCCAGTATCAGTTCGTGCGCAAGTACATTCATGCTTGCGAGGTATGTCAACAGGTAAAGCCTAGCCCTTTATCTTGTGCACCTCCAACCTCTACCACTTCCGGCAGAATGGTGGTAGTCCGTATATATGGACTTCGTCTTCGGATTTCCTGAAGGCGACCACAAAAATAATGGAATCCTTGTTTTTGTAGACAGATTCAACAAGATGGTGCATCTTGTTGCAGTATTAGAGTCGACACGGCTCCGGGCTGTGCCCGTGTCCTTATCGACACGGTACTTAAACCCCACGGTTCACCCGTGAACTCGACTCGGATAGAGATCCACGGTTCACGGCAGAGTTTTGGAAAACCGTGTTCCGATCTCTCGGGACACGGCTGACTACGTCAACTTCTGATCATCCAGAGACAGATGGTCAGACGGAACGCGTAAAATCGCGTCCTCGAAGAGATACATCGAGGTTACGTCCAATCGTATCCGAATTGGAGCGAGTTTTTACCGATGGTCGTTTTCGCCATCAATATTTCGGTGCATGCGTCTACAACGCATACACCGTTCTTCGTGAACGACTTACGCCACCCACGTATGTTCACCCAATAAGAGGGATCCTCTAGTTTAAGAGGATTATGGAATCGCATGAGCAAAACCATTTCTGGCTCATGCTCATCACGCGTCGAAGTTAACAACGACGCGAATGATGTCGATGTCGAAGAAATCGACATCGAAGATGAGAAAGATCTCATGGCAGTGCGCACAAAGCGCACTGAAAAAGACAAGACAAATTAGTCAGCAGAGGAATTTCTGCTGACTCGAGAATCAATAACTGTTTCGTACAGGATTCCATTGCTAACGCAGTGGACCGTCAGAAACGGAACGCAGACAAACATGAAAGAGCAAACGTTCTTTCATTTAAAATTAATGACCTAGTACTTCCCTCTATGGTAAACTTACCCAAGCGTGTAGTCACTAATGTGGGTAGCAGTAAACTACTACCCAAGTTCATTGGGCCTTTCCGTGTACTGCATCGCAGAGGCAATGCGTACACAATAGAATTGCCACGTAGGATGCGAACGCATCCTATGTTTTACGTTGGTTGGCTCCGCCCATACCAGTACGCGGTTTCTTCCGAGGACGGATCTGACCACCCTTTTCAAGAATCCCTAAAAGATTCTTGTGATCACGTACCAGATTCTCATGTCGGGTTCGAAGATCCTCGAAAGCGCGATGAGCTGACGACAGCTCATCGAAGACAGTGATTTTTCCGTTCCCACTCCAACATCGAGTACGCACTCTTCGAACAGTTTTCCAACCGCTCGACATAGTGAGCTTTGCACCGTCTGCCCCAACGATTGACGCTTACCGCGCTCGTGTTCAAGACCCTCCTCCAATACATGGAGGTAGCGGTCGAGTTTGTCGCTCTTTGACGCTAGATCCGACACATGGGTCGGATCTAATTTTCCCTCCTCTGCCACAACCATTGGTGGATTCCCACGGTGGTCAACGTTTCCTTGTGGAACGTATCCAAAACCACCGTGATGTGAAGGGGCAGCGAACGAGTTATCTTGTTCGCTAGCGCGGTTATTTACCTTCGCTTGACAGCTGGCCTCGTTCCCAGCTGGTTGTTGACGTCGAGAGCCTCGTCCGTCAGTGTGACGAGACCCATCCGATGGATCAGAAGGTCCTTCGAAAAATACGCGCCCCTGGCGCCTGTAAATCGATTGCAAAACGTCAATCGCATCGCGCATCTCGATAGAGATGTGAGCCCTTGCCCAGGGCGAAGAAAGGGAGTAAACTTCCCCTTTCACTCGTTTCGTGTTGTCGACACAACACGGACAGGGACCATCCTGCCTAACGAGAAGACCGATGAAATTTAAACCTTGCGCGGGTTCGTTTCTCAAATTTAACGAGAATCGCGTTAAGTATTTGAAGTCAGGCTTCGCGTTTAATGTCTTTGACATTGCGAATAAACGCGCTCCAGGCTTGTATAAACGAGATTTTTCTCACTTGTTGTTGCCACTATACCATCGATGCTTAAGAAAAGCATCGAGATAAAAAAACTTTTTCGGCGCAAAGTTCTTTGCCCTGGGATCAAGGCCATGAACCTTTCTCGCAGTAAATAAAGGATATTTATTGTGAGGAGTTGTCTCTCCAGACAAACTACTGACTAGCCGTTCGGGCAAAAGCCACGGCTTTTTCTCAGGGGCATGACGAAACATTTTATTGTCTACGCTCCACTGAAGCAGGAGTTCCACAAGAACTTTTATTACGATGGCTTACGACATCGTCATCACCACGCACAGAGACAAGTGCGGGTGACGGCACGGGAGACGGTGCTGGCCATGAGGAATCATCCTCATCGTCGGAACCAAACATGCTATACCAAACGCTATTGCACGTCTATCCGATTGATCCCCCTCATTCGAAGGCTCATAATCAGCAGCCTGACGACGATCAGGTGACTGTTCTGCTCTCCCCGAGTCGGCCATTTCGTCCGACTCGCATCCATCGTCGACCTCCAAAGAGGGGTCGCATTCACGGGGTGACTCACCACGTGCACCCGCAACATCTAGTGTTGCGGAGAAGATGATACTACGGCAGACGAAACGTCTGCCGCAAGATACAATAATGCGTTGCCCGCGGTGCATGTACCGCAGCCAAAGGTTCCGCACTATTCGCAAACCGCATGGACTTGTTAACCAAAGCGATAGAATTGAAAATGATGGTTCTGACCAATCAACATCGTTTTTAATTAAGTGGTCTCATAGTGACCACTCTATTCAATGGCAAACAGAGTGATTGTCATTTAAGGGAGGAGTGATGTAACGGGGTGTGTCGTTTTATGTAATTAACACTTATGAGGTTTTTAACTAATGTATTATTGAAAAGGTAGATAATATTTGGAGAATATTACTTTACATAGTAATATATGGAAAGCTTATCCATTAGTAGATATAGGCCATTATATCTACCTGCTCCGCGGTCCAGTCAGCACTGGACGCGCGCAAAGAGATAGATAGATAAGACTTTATTCCATGTTTTGTATTAGTTTATAATTAAGTTAGTTAGTATTAATAGATAGAAACAGAAGAGCTTGACTATATTAAACACACTTTACTTGCAACTCTTTTTAAAGCAAGTGTTTTAAAGAGAGTCTTCCTCTGCACGTACTAGTGTACGTGGAGTGACGTGAGGCACCACTCGCACTGAAGCAGTGCGAAATGGACTTGTACTGAAACAGTACAAATTTGCAGTGCCCCGTTACATTCACTCATTTGAGTAACATTGCATGAAGAGCGATCGAAGGGCATGAGTTCGGTCGTAGGTGGGCCAGCCGTTGGCGCAATACTGTTAACTCTAAGCACAGATGAACAACATGCGGCCATTGCCGAGTTCATACAAAATGAACTCGACTTGGCCTTAAAAGTAGCGTTGCTTCACCAGCAAGGCTTTCAACACCCCCGTGTGCTGAGAGAACAGGGCGCTTAACGAACTGTCAAGACAGCAGCTTAAAGATTAAAATCTCTAAGGTTAAGGCAGTTGAAGACGACTCCCTTCTATAATGGTTCGTCAAATTAGACGACGCCTGAAGCTCGCCGCATCAATGATGATGCGGCGAAAGTAAAATTTAGCATGTCCAACTTAGCCGGACGTGCCAAATCTTGGGCCTTACGGCTCACGCTTCACGACCCATTGGTATCTGGGCCGTATGAGGTATTTAAGGCCCGGCTTGGGCAAACATTTGAGCCGCCACGTGCCGGATTCAGGGCTCGAGCCGAGCTCCTGGATTTAAAGCAGGGCAAGCGTGACCTTCACGCTTATGCCCAACATACATGATACTTGGTCAGTTTTATCGTGAGTCAGACAGCTGATAAAAAATACAGGTAACTGTGTTTAATAAAGGTCTTGCAGACGGCCCTCTCGTATACAGAGAGCGAGAAACCTCGCTCTTCAAGTCACAAACGATTGCAAATTTGCAATCGTTATCAAAGACGGGCCACTATGCCTATGAGTGTAGTTCCCCACGCCCAGTCATGGCTCAGAAAGTACAGCCATGCATAAATTGGCAGTATTAAGCCGTGACGATGCCTGTCTCTCGTTCATTATACGGTCAACTGATGCTTAGAAAGCAACATCTTGTCAGTGCAAAAGTAATAGATCGACTGTAGAGTCGATCGTAGAGGATCTCGCTGTGGTCACGCAACCCTAGGTAGAGGCAGTTGGAGAGGATACTCTTCAAAAAAATTGAGGAAATAAGTCCTCAAGAATCTGCGGGAATAAGTGCATAGAAACTTGAGTTCAAAGGTTCCCACGTACCTATGAAAATAAGTTCCAAAGAGGAAATGAGACATTAAATGTCTTAGTAAACAACGGATCAAGTGTAGGCGCTTATTTGATCTGGAGCTAACTTCGGAGATAACTCAATTGTCAACGCTAAAACCGAAACGGTTCTTGTGTGATCTGTATAGTGGCAAAGTTAAGCAAATCTGCGTATTTGTCGCAGATGGCAAGTACGTGGCCGATATTCGGTCGGCAATAGTAATTCATGAGAACGAATGGATCTCAGCAGCTCATCGATGATGCGATGAGAAGACTTGGATGGAACATTTACGTCCAATCCCGGGAGTCTTTAAAGACAACCCCTCTATGTAAGGATTTGATCGAATTTAAGGATGTCTTCCCTGAATTAGTACCGTGCGAGTTGCCTAAGGATAAAGGCACTCGACACGAGATGGACCTGATACTCGGTTCGAAATACCGTGTCATGAAGCAGTGGGCGTTGCCTCGTGAACAAGTATCAGCGATCGACAAATTATTTGCCGATCGCTTGGCAGCGGGTCATGTGAGGTAGTCAACCTCTCCACGCAGCTCTCCGACCTTCTGTGTGCCTGAGGCAACAGGACGGTGGAGGATTGTGCATGCGTTCATAAACTTAACGCTGCAAGGGTACCGGCTCAAAAGCCGATACCCTGAAAAGACGTAATGATTGATGCTATATCAAAGAGGACTATCTTCCCGTCAATGAATCTGATGGATGGATTCTATCAGGTCTTTTTGTGTGAACAGGATATTTTGTTCACAGCAGTGAGCATCCCAAGCGGAATGCTATGGGAGTAGCTAGTTATGCCACAGGGACGTAGTAATGCCCCTGCGACATTAAACAGATGTGTAACAATTCGGTGCGGGATTTCGCACCGAGTTATTTTGATGACGTCTTTGTTCATTGCAGAGCCATTATGGAAAGTCGGACTTTATAGTACACCGTACCGCGTCCGAAAGGGTCTTACACTTATGCGTAAGCATAAGTAATAAAGAAGTGTATATTCGAATTAAGCAAAATACCACTTCTTGTGTGCATCTTGGGTGCATCGCGGATAAACACGATGTACGCCATGATCCAAAAAAGATCAAGGCGATCACCGACTAGCCTGAGCCAGTCGATGTAAAGGAACTTCGAAAGTTTATCGGCTTAGCAACGTACTTACACAAGTATCCCGTAATTATTCCGAAATGACAGTACATGTTTCTTCTTTGTTGAAGGAAAATGCTAATGGGTCATTGAACGCTGATTGTCAGCGTTTTCGTGAGGGTATCAAGCAAAGCTTGATGCAATAGCCAATATTGGCGTTTGCGGGCCAAGGCAGACCATTTCATGTGGTCTGTGACGCCAGCAATTTTGCAATCGGCTGTGCGTTAATGCAATATGACACAGACGACGCGCTCTGCATCGTCTGTTATTAATCGCGTCAGCTGCAACCAGCTGAACGCAACTATCTAGTGCCTGATAAGAAAATCTTTGCCATGAAATATGCACTAGGGTCTATCTCTTGGAAGATAGACCGTTCACTGTTGATACCGACCATGCGTCTTTACGCACAACCGTAAACACTCCACACTCGCAAACAATGGCGAGAGTGTTGTCTTTCTTCGCGGAGTATAACTTCTCCGTGGAATATAAACCAGGACGACTTAGTGTCGTCGCTGATGCCCTTCCGCGCCGGCCCGATTTTAAGACGGCTGCGCAAATCAACAGTGAGCATATGGCCACTGTTGCAACAACAAGCGTTCTGTCATCAACATTATTTGACGACGTTAGAAGAGCTTATTAACAAGATAAGGCCCTTAAAGGGCTAGTGGATTACCTTAAAAACCCATGCCAACAATCCCTAAAAGGATTGTCGAAACTGTATCGTTTTTCAACAGATCGATACGCAACACGCAATAATTTACTGTATTACACAGCCATTGCTGGCGACACACCTCCTGTCGTCATCTCCCATAATGATTTGCGTTTACGGATCATTAATGAGGGTCACGATGCACCAATACGTGAGCATCGTAGACGTGAGAAAACTTATATCACGATAAGTCGCGACTTCTACTAGCCACGCCAGTATGAGTTCGTCCGCAAGTACATACGCGTTTGCGAAGCATGTCAACAGGCGAAGCCCAGTGCTTTCTCCCGTGCTCCGTTACAACCTCTGCCATTCTAAAGGAATATTTGTCAATTTGCGATATAGCGGAATAATGAAACTGTTCATTCTTAATCTGTAGTTTTTATTTAATTAAAACAAACAGATGGGGAGTGTAGGCGGGCACGTCGTAATGCGGCCACGCTCTACTTAGGCACACACCCTACCACAGCGAGGAAGCTATTAAACCTGCTTCTCTTGCGTGCAGTGAGGCAGTTGTGGTGGGCGCGTTAGCGACCTCACCCAACACACTAAGAACTCTGGTTAAGTGTCGTCACGGGAGCGGTAATCCGTCTCCTCGTGCGCACTTACCAAGTAGGAAGTAGTTTTCAGACTGATTTATATTTAATAGAATTAAATACAAATACCTATTTTTACCAATTAAAATGTTATCTCTATAGATATCATTTAATATGTATTGCGAGCGTATCTTTATAGATACCTCGCGTAACGGATGACGCTAGCCGTCATCACGGATGACGCTGGGCGTCATCCCTCCTAATGTGAATGCACCCATGTGCATCACATCCACAAGGGTTGGTCACAAATGTGCACCACACCCGAGTGTTGGGTCTAATTACTATTATTTAGTAATTGACCATCCCCTTAAGTACACCAAGTGTACTTAACGGGGACTGTGTAACATTAGGGCAACTTTAGCCCGTTACACGTTAAGACTATGTATATCACAAATATTAGTCGGTGTTAAATATTACGGTAAATCAAGGAGCAGAGATCATGCCAAATATGCATAAAGCGATGCCCTTCTGTGGTGCAATTTCGAGATATCGTTGCATGGCTTAGTGTAGGCCGCTGCAGTGCCGGAGAGAATAGCCACAAAAATTGACGAGTCTAGCCCTGGCTACGCACGACGATTTATATTTTTTTACTAAATATTTTTTTTACTTGACTCAACTTCTTGAAAACACTACCAGGACTTAGGCGTGCTACTTTAGCATTTCAACGTGGATTCTTATTATCTATGTCGATGGAAGTTTTTACAGGTGAGCCTACGAAAGCCTTACGTAGCGGTAAAAACACAGAGCTAGAAAAAAAACACTGACTGACAATGACTCGACAAGTTGGAAATCGGTGACACCAAAGCACATACCGCAGTGTGGATGTCATTCATAAGCGACATGTGTGGTCCATGTCGCTTTCAAGGGGATATTATGTTCCAGCTGTGCCATGAGAGCTGACTTTCAGAGCTTTATGTTCTTTTTGAAATATACAACATTTGTTTGATAACATCAAAATGTCATGCTGGTGAAGCCCCATATGAGGTTGTAGCTAAATTTGAATGGCTGCAGTCAAGCTTACTAGCTCGTCTATGCATGGACGAAGATCTTACGTCGCAGGTTCGCGGCCTGTCACGTTTCGAAAATTTAAACATTCAAAGAATAATTTACATTTAAGAGTATGAGAAATTTATCGTATAAATGCATCGAAACTCTCACCGAACGTGAGTTTCGGTATGAGATAGATCTCGTGTCCGGCGCTAGCTATTGTCGGAAGTTATAGTCAGAGACAATAATCTTTGCCGATAAAAAAATGCAATGTTCACTGGAGGTCCGCGAAGGTTGTAGTGTTCTTGCCAAGAATAAGATTGATATTTATTGTCTCGATGATGGTCGTGTTAGACATATAAGCGTTCATTTGTGCAGAGAAAGGCTTGTATTGCAATGAAATACCAGTAATGGGGACCACGTAGCTAGCCTTATGTATTAAAACCGGCAAAGAACAAGCCATCGGGTCAACGCAGCATTAGGTTAAGAGATGCAACATTTACATATTCGTGTGTTCTAGCTAACTGCTAGACTTACATAACCCTGGCCCTTTTTCATGCCATCACATAACATTGTCACTTTAGGTTTGAAAGTAGCTTTTTTGAGTGAATTGGTGCATTTGGCACCTTCTTAGCGACCATTCACGGATCAAAAGCCAGTGCGTTTTTAAGTATGATTTTAGTGCTTTGCATACCCGAGGTTATTGTATGGATAGCGACTTAAGGCTGACACCTGCTTTTTGTTGACAATGATTTTTAACTGCAATGTAACGGGGTGTATCGCTACATGAAATTAACACTTAAAGGTTGTTAATTAATATATTATCTAAGAGGTAGATAATATTTGGGGGATATTACTTTATATAGTAATGTTCAGAATTCTTATCCATAAAAAGGTATAGACCATTATATCTATTTATTCCACAGACTAATCAGCTGTAGAGATAAACAAAAGAGAGATACAGATAAGATAAGATAAGAATTAAATTGCAGGTTTAGTATTCGATTATGATTAAGTTAGCATTACAATATATAAAGAGAGATACTTAATTATATTAATATTTACCCTCTTTAAGCTAGTTACCTTAAAGAGAAGTCTTCCTCTGCACGTACTAGTGTACGTGAAAGAACGTAAGGCATCACTCGCATCTGAAGCAGTGCGAAGCGGACTTGTACTGAAGCAGTACAAGTAGTAGTGCCCCGTTACAGTGTAACATTAGGTCAACTGTAGCCGTTACAGGATCCATGCAACGACGATTCCTGTAACGGGCTACAGTTGCCCTACAGCATAGATTGATATCCTTGATGCTATTAATATCGAGCAGAAGGCATTTACTTGCCAATTACGCAAAAGACTGCAAGGCTAGCGTTAATAAGCATCAATGTACGTCTCGTCAAGAAAAAGACTTGTACTATTTCAGTACAAGTCCACTCCGCACTGCTTCAGTGCGAGTGGTGCCTCACGTCACTTCACGTACACTTATACGTGCAGAGGAAGACCTTCTTTAATACACTTGGTTTAAGAGGGTTAAAAAACTGTATTTAATATAATTAAGTTGTTCTGTTTCTATCTATCTAATACTAACTTAATTATAAACGAATACAAGACATGTATAATGACTTATCTGTCTCACTCTTTGCACGCGTCCAGCGCTGACTGGATTGTGGAGCAAGAAGATATAATGGCCTATATCTACCAACAAATAAGCTTTCCGAATATTACTACGAAAGTAAAATTCTCCAAATATTATCTACCTTTTCGATAATATATTAATTAACAACCTTTAAGTGTTAATTCATGTAACGATAGACCCCGTTACAGATGAGCTTTCCGAATATTACTACGTAAAGTAATATACTCCAAATGTTACCTACCTTTTAGCTAATAAATTAACTAACAACCTCTAAGTGTTAATTTCATGTAACGATACACCCCTTTTCAGCATCAATTTCTATTTACTAATTTAGGAGATTTGGGTCAGCTACCACCATGTGACATATGCAGTGATGCAAGAAGTCGGACCTGCCTGCTACTCAGTGCACACAAGCTTTTCGAAAGACCTTATGACCTCCTTTAAATCTGACGATTCGAGGCTCAATTCGTTAGCTTACATTGTTTAGCTCCACAACATCCCACGATCTCTTTCACTCGACATTAAATGAATAATCATTAAAAAGGGTCAGCGAGTCTTCTCGCCGAAACATTTGAAGTCGCCATTTTTCATTGAGGATGTTTGAAAGAAATGTCATGCGGCTTGGGCTGTAGTTCTTTCTTAATAAAAAATAGATGCCATTTTTCTGTTAAATGAATCTAAAAGTAACAGATTAAATATTGAAAATGGTATCGCAGCTAGAAATAACATTAAAAAAGGTCTGGAAGGATTTGTTAAAACCGGCTAGCGATTATGCGTCGACGCTGCAAGTGGTCAAAATTAGACACTGAACTCTATGCTTTTATCTGAATTATGCAAAACGTTTAGGACTTCTTCACAATGGGCCAAGGTCCTTCTATCGCGAGGGGTAACTCCAACGCCTCGAGGCTTTTAGCACCCACCTTATTTCCGTTGCCTTCCGATGAATCGTATATGCCTGAGAACACCTACCTCGATGTCGAACTTGAAATCGTGTCTGCCAAAGTGTGAAAAATATTTTTGTTGACACAATGGCCATTATGCTCTAACGTCCTCGTTCTTTACAGAACATCATTGCTGGCGATTATTTAGGTGTCACAGCTCTTTTGAACGGCCAATTAAGCTCTAGCGATGCCTACGTCGTAATAGAAGCGGACGGTCGACGAGTGGCATGGACCTTTCCCGTCTTCTCTACGTTAGAGCCCGTCTGGAACGAGAAGTTTTTCTTTCGAAATGTCCGACTCGACTCGCTTTGCAAACTCTTTCTATACGATAAAGATGTAAATGCTGACGACGAATTAGGAGTAACTCAATTTACGACAATAATACGGATGGTGCTGAATCGACGTTTGAGCTAAATATCTCGTTTCATGGCAGAAATGCCGGCACAATTGTGGTCAGAGTCAAGTCTTTTCCTGTGGAACCACTAAGTTATATACGCTTGTACGAGTACGGGCCTGTTCGCTATTCTGTACATTCCAGTATAGCTGCCGGGCTAATGACCATGTCGACATCCAACAATGCAAAAATTGAGTCGCTGGCGTACCATATCCAGCTGCATAATATTCCGCTCTTCTTGGCCAAAAATTACGAGTGGAATAAAGATTACCCAACAATTCAACGGATTTTTTCGTCTGACTATCCAGAGTCCTTTGTGCTACGCCAGGCCATTATGACTCAACACGCTGTTATTTACACGCATGGCCCAAATAAGTCAAAGTACGGTGCAATTTCAGCCCCAGCAGATTTTTTCGAGCTCATTCATCATGGTCGCAGACAAGGCAACCCAGTGCTGTTCACATATGTCATTACCCAAAATGGCTGGTACTTTTCCGAAACTGGTGCTACCTTTTTCAAAGATATGCTTTCCAAGCACATGCTTCACTCTGGCGCTGCTTTTTCGGTCCTGTAAGTTGATTTTTGTAAAATATCGGTTTTAAGCTTATTTTCATAGCTTGTTTTTGATAGATACGCTGGCGAATTCCGAGTTGATGATCATTTGTTCGGTGAGCCAAAGCTCGTCATTGATAACGATAGTGGCACGTACGCACCGCCTAAGGAGGACTTGCCGCGGCTTGTGGCGCTGATGGAAAATAATTTTCCTGGGATGGCTGTTGAGGCAGTGGATCGCGAAAATCAGGAATCCCAGAGAATTCGCAAAGAGATTCTGGAAGTGTAAGTACGAAGTCTTATCGAGCTTCTACCATTTTAACGCTAACAACAATTGCTTGCCATACAGTGGGAGCAAGAAATCCTCGTCCTTTTTATCGCGACTTCCGTGAGCGATTCGAGCACTAGTTTTGTCGCGTTTTACATCCGGTCCTCTCTAGATTCAAACCAGCGCTGTAAATTTATTATTCTTATAGTTCCTACCACAACAAGCTTTTGCGTTGAGCTAAGATTAAATTTCATTGAAATAGAAGGCGCAATTATTTATGTTCTGACATCTTCAAAGCATTCCCTGTGACAAAAAAAGCATTTGGATGACGCTATCTGCTGTGAAACGTCGCATAAACTCGCGGGTTTCAGATGGTGCATTAAACGTCAATGGTTCACGCTCGAATGACTTCTTGCTGCTTCCTGTTGTAAGAGAGCTATGATTATTAAATCGCCAATATATGCATACAGCAACCAAAAGCTGCTTAGCAACGGCAAGGAAAGTTACGAAACAAGTAAAATTGTCGTGCATTTAGTTAGAAAAATACTCTTCACCAAGTGATAGTAAGGTAAAAGAATATTTAATTTAAAGCATGCTAGAAACAGAGACACTCTAGATCGACCGTTGCTTTTAGACGCAAACCATAGAAAATTTCCTACACACAGCTAATCTTCCATTCCCATGCGCTCAAAATTTCCAGCTTTTTATTTGAGCTCGGCAGCGTGACGATCGACATTGCGAAAAGTTGTCTTTAGTAGCACCTTAAGCTATAGGAGTTGCTTATTTATTAACGTACGTTCCATTATAATTGTCAAGGACAAGCCATTAGCGATTAGCTTCTTTCTAGCGTTAGATTCGCCTGCAGACTTGAAACTGAACTGTGCGTTAGGACGAAAAGTCAGTCGGTCCTTTCATGTCGTCATAGGCATTGTCAATGTCGTGCCTGTAAGCCCCACATCATTTTTAGTGCCAGCGACCTTTCGGTGTGGTCGGGCAAGACAATCGGTACAAAGGCTTGAAGGCTGTGATTTCACAATTCGAATAGCCAACTCGTCGTGAATTGCACGCGGCAAGATAAAGACTCGGCTTATTGCTGTAGCTAGCCTTCGCCAATAGCAGGCGTCGCGTGCGACTTGAGCTACACTAAAGTAGTACTAGCCGGCCGATCCTCGAGGGAAACCGGTAGCTCAAATGGTGTCTCTACGCCGTTGACTTAGTTGTGTGTGGCGTCAGCTGCAAATCTTTATTACGCAGGTGTGACATTTGTAAATAAAACTATTACGTTCCGGACAGATTTTCGTGTGAGAAAGTTAGGCAATCTAATGGTCAGCTACCTCAATGCATCACTTGCTGCAAAGAAATGGTAATATTTTTGGCGTAGATTGTGACACACGAGCTCGTAGCAAAGGGCAAAGAAATGGTAATATTTTGGCCTAGATTGTGACACACGAGCTCGTATCAAAGGGCAATGAAGCGGCGGAGGCAGCTTGACCGATTGCTGCAGAGCGATGGATTAGACCGAACTCGTGAGTTTAACGAATGAGTGGATTTACAAGATTTGCCGCAGATAGAAACATAGTTTGAGTGTTCAGTTGTAGCGTAAACAAGTTTGAAACTGGCTTAATGGCATCGGTCGAAATAATTTTATAAAAAAGAGATGTAAAGCATAAGGTCCAGATATTGATTACGACAATACCCCCGAAGCTGAAAATCTTTAGTTCAACTATAAATCAGGCATTTGCGAATTTCCTGCAGCCGCGCCCTCACCATTCTCTTACTTGCACAGAAAGATCACAATGGGCAACTCGTCGTCTACCTCTTCTACGCCAGATAAGACGGTTCTGGACGTCGAGCTCGAGCTCGTGTCTGCCAAGGACATTGCGGCCGGGGATTACTTCGACATGAAAGCCGCCCTTAAAGGCAAAGTCGCTTCTAGTGATGCATATGCGCTGATTGAGGTGGGCGGCCAGAAGATGGCGTGGACGCGGCCTATTTTAGACACTCGTGAGCCCGTTTGGAACGAAAAGTTTTTCTTCAGAAACGTCAAACCCGACACAATATGCAACCTTTACCTCCTGGACGAAGATTTTGACGGCGACGACGCTCTCGGCCAAACGCAATTTACAGCAACCAATACCGAAGGATCCGTGACGACGTTTGAGCTGCCAATTGCGCGCAACGGCAATGCAGCTGGAGTCATTCTCGTCAATGTAAAATCCCACTTTACCGAGCCGTATGGTGATGGCCAGCTGCAGCAGTATGGACCTGTGCACTACTCGGCTCATTTGAGCATCGCCTCTGGCATCTTCACGCAATCCATGACGGACGATGATAAACTGCAATCATCGGCCTATCATGTGCAATTGCACAATATCCAGCTCATTCTACCGAATGACCACGAGTGGAACAAAAACTACCCGACGATTGAAAAGATTTTTTCTTCCGACCATCCAGAATCTCCCGTGCTTCGAAAGGCCGTTGCGGCGGAGCATGAATTGGTCTATTGCCACGCAGCCACGACACAGTACGGTCAGCTATACGAGCCGTCGGACTTTTTTAAGCTGGTGAATTACGGTCAGCGACTAGAAAAGCGTGTGCTCTTCACATATGCCATTACACCAACGGGATGGTACTTTTCCGAGACAGGCGCGGCCTTTTTAAAGGACATGCTATCAAAGCACATGTTGCACTCGGGCGCTGCCTTTTCGGTGAAGTATGCAGGTGAATTTCACATTGAACATAACCTTTTTGGTAAGTACAAGCTGGTGATTGACAACAATAGCGGCACCTACGCACCGCCCATGGCCGATCTTCCCAAACTGAAGGCAATTTTTGAGGTGAACTTTCCTGGCATCTCAATTGAAGCGAAGGACCGCGATGACGAGGAGGTTAAGAAAGCTCGCCAGGAGATCCTTAATGCCTGGACTTAAGAAATTGTAGCCACGACAATGCGGTCGGTACCTATGCCATATTAAAGTAGTTAGGTTATAATTTTGTGAATTTGTTTAAGTGCAGGTGTCCCTCGGATAACTTATAGCCATTGAAGGGTGAAACATATTTTATCTGAGGTTATAAGTAGCGTAAGAAATATTAATATCTACTGAACCTCACTTTGCTGACTGTTCTATACGGTTTTATACCGACCTTAGTGGCCGAGTGGTTAAGCACTGGAACTGGGACCGGGAGGACGTGGATCGATACCCGCAGAGGGCGGTACGATGACACATCGCCGGAGATAGGCTAAGCACTGGAACTGGGACCGGGAGGACGTGGATCGATACCCGCAGAGGGCGGTACGATGACACATCGCCGGAGATAGGCTAAAAAGCAGACGAGCAACCATCCAATGGATGACCGCCCTGCCAACCTGCACCGAAGGTGTGTGATAGTTGGGTGGGAGGAGGCCCTGTAGCCGAAATTCCCCGTAGTGCAATGAGGGTGCGGGGTTCCATTAAGAGAACTTCGTCAGAATTGATTCTCTATACAATTTTACCCCTCCTGCTTCCGCATACAGTACCAGCTCCATGTCCCAAACACGCCTCACCAATGAGCAAAGACTTCAAGACTGCAGGCACAAATCACAGAACCACAAATGAGCGCCAGTGTGCGCTTGCATCTTGGGCTACAGCCCTAGTAAGAACATTGCGCAGGCTGGTATCGGTGGCATCTTAAAGAAGCGGAAGGAGCTGGAAGTATTGACAGAGACTGACCTCGCTGCCGAGCGCCCTCGTGTCGCACACCATCTTCAGCTCGAAGAACCCTTGGCAACTTGGGGCTGCAGTGCCAGGCGAAAAACGTTGCGCTCACGGGAAAAATCATCAAGGTTAAGACTAGGTGCTTTGCTGACCGCCTGGGGTTGGCTGAGGATGCGGACAAGTTTTTTAAAGGATCGCTCAGAGATTCCAGCAGCAAAACAAACTTCGTTGCATCCGAATTCATGGTGAAAGTGGCTCCACAGATCAGGAAGCCATTCAAGCTGCACTGCCTGAACTCAAGGCAAGCATAGCTCGATATGAGCTCAAAAGGTGACATGAGGGCAATTTGTATTCCATGTGATATTGCAAGTGTACCTGGAATTCAGTTTAACCAAGCCTTGCCAGGGAAAGGGCAGGAAGATTATTCTCTTGCTAGATAATGCTCTTTCTCACAGAATGGAAGAACTGGAGCTTGGGATATCAAGGTCGCTTTCCTTCCACCAAACTGCATATCAAAAATTCAGCCCATGCATGCTTGCCTCATTTCAGCGCCATTACAGGCGCTTTTACCTTCAGAATGCCGTGGACTGTGATGAGCGAGGGGAAGCCAACATCTACAAGGTTGTGCAGCTAATAGCCATGCGGTGGTGTATGGGAGCATGAAGAGGATAATTCAGTTACCACAAAGGTAAACTGCTTTAGGCATACGGGCCCCTTTGCATCAGCACCGCAGTTGCAGATGGTGAACACGGAGAAGCAGGGAATTGAGCTAAAGCTGCATGTAGCCTTAGAGAGGCTACCACTTGAAAAAATCCTATGGCAATTAAGTATTTATTGAATCCAAATGAGGAGAAGATGGCGCACGAGGAGCTGGATGGTAAGGAAATCATTGCAATGATTCAGCAGGCAGTAGAGGAGGAGGAGGGGAATCAGGAACCAGAGCTGTGGAGGAATTTCAGGTCAGCAAGCATGAAAAGCTAAACTCCTTAGCTAGAACTGCCACACTTCTTAATCTTTCAATATCCTTTTGATAGGGTCTTCCATAGGCGCATCCAGGACCTTCAAATTCCACACGTATAGCGCCCAATACGCAACTCACCTTGGTTCCTGGCCGCAGTAGCTTAGTAATGTGTTAAGAACTAATTTTTTTCAATCGGAAAACTTATATTTTCTCGTAATCTTATTAGTTATTAGTTATAAGTTAGACACGATAGAACGGTAATGGTGGAGCCAATACCCTACAAGTTACATGAGGTTATAATTTATGAGGGGATAAGTTATCCGAGGGACACCGGTAATGAGAATTAATGCAAGAGAGAAGATGCAACACATATCCTACTGTCAAAAGTGTGATTAAATTCTCTCGTGCGAAAATTTATTAGTGGACGTCTGTAAATCTGGCACATTGCAGTGGCCTTTGTTGCCCTCGCTAGATGCAAAAACTTTGTCAATATTTGAAGCCGCCAGTAAAGGTGAAACAGTTGCTGCAAATAAGAATTTGACATTTATTTCATAAGACAAAATCTTTTGTTGTATTAAATATTGCTTTGAATTGAAAAACAAATAATCCTAGGCGCTTCGTAATTCAAGCAAGAATTGAGCTTTACCAATAGTGTACTTTCATGATATAGCCAGACAATTGCGCCGAAATATTTTCACTCATTTGAGTTATCGCTTCGACCCGAAAATATAAGTGTAACGGGGCAACTTTACTAGTACTGACAATAGAACTAGTCAACCTACACTGATAAAATTGAAGGTGAGGTGCCTCAATTTCTTCACGTACACTGACGCGCAGAGGAAGAATACAAGTGGCAAAGAAGTCTTAGCAAGAAGAGGTCGATACTACTGCTATTGTTACAGGCTAACTTGCCTTATGTTACACCCGATAAGTACACTTGACAGGGAGGTCAAATAATTCGTGTGACGTCAATTGGCCTGTCACTCGGGTTAGGTTCACAAAGTGAACTACCTTTATGTATGTGATGCAACCATTTCAAAGTTAATTTATTAAAAAACACGTCTAGCGTCATCTGCGAGAAGAGGTATTTTGAGCAATACTGTAACGGTGTAGGCGGGGAGCTTCTTAGACTACCACGCACACCTTAGGCTTAGTGAGATAGCGGTTTGACCGCCTTCTCTCACGTACGATTAAGTAGTTGGTGGGCGCCTAAGCGACCTCACCAACGAACTAAGTACCTTAGTACAGGTGTCGTCACGGAAGCGGTAATCCGGCTTCACGTGCGCACTTGTTAACTAGGAAGAAGTTTTAAGACTGATTTAATATTTTATCGAATTATATATGAAACCTTATATTCAATCAATGGATGCCACCTCTGTAGATGTGCACCGCTACATTGCGAGCGTACTATTTTCAATACCTCGGATGATGGATGACGCTAGCCATCATCCCTTTCAATGTGAATACACCTATGTGCATCACATACACAAGAGTGAGTCACTCTGTGCACCACACCCAAGTGGCAGGTCTAAGTACTTCACATGAAGTAATTGACTATCCCGATAAGTACACAAAGTGTACTAACGGATTTGTGAAGCATAGGGCAACTTTAGCCCGTAAAACCATCCCTCTTAGAGAACGAATTTTACATTCTGTAATATCGTCAACGGGAGGAAAGAGGGATTGTGAGCCATTTACGTCGCGTCACTTTAGTCTACTCAACCACACCTTTAGCGACCAGTGTATGCACCTACCCGGGTGACATCACACGGCGCTTGACATGCACATAAAAGGGTCAAAGCTTATTGGTCTTCTGCACATCAACACAACCACGCACGAAGCGCATGTGCGGGCGCTCTTAGACTTTTTCAACCTGTTCTAAACAGAAAGTTAACCATCGCCAAACGAAAACAGGTTTTTTGATGTGCCTAGAACGAGTCACACCCATTACACAACTCTCATGTAGATGATTAGGGTGTGTGGCTATAACGATTCCGTAATGTGATTTAGGAGGGTAAAGGACGATATCTAAAGGAATAAGTGTTGGTTTTTGGATGCAGTAGAATGGCCCGGGTGTGTGGCAATACCAAAATGGGTGTGTGGCTATACCGGCTCCCTAATTTGTTTCTATATTTCTTTATTAGTTTTCTTTAATAGAAATAATATATGTAACGGGACAACAACGTTACAAGTGAAGTAAGTAATCACGAGCTTTCGTAAGAAATCCAATGATACCGATGGAATACATTTGTTTTTCAGTCGCTGAAAGCTACATTTGACGAAGTCAGGGTTAGCAGAGGTGCTGCCTCTATATGCTTTTGAAAAGGGCTTTACAAACAACGGGTCGGTCAAGCTTCCAACATCAAGCATGTGATGTAACGGAGTGTATCGTTATATAAAATTAACACTTAAAGGTTATAATTAATATATTTTTAAAAGTTAGATAATATTTGGAGAATATTACTTTACGTAGTAATATTCGGAAAGCTTATCCATTGGTAGATATAAGCCATTATATCTACTTTCTCCGCGGTCCAGTCAGCGCTGGACGCGCGCAAAGAGATAGACAGAATTTGTTTTATTAAATGTTTTGTATTTGTTTATAATTAAGTAAGTGTTAGATAGATAGAAACAGAAGAACTTAATTATATTAAATTCATTTCTCTTTTAACCCTCCTTAAAGCAAGTGTTTTAAAAAGAGTCTTCCTGTGCACGTAATAGTGTACGTGAAGTGGCTTGAGGCACCACTCGCACTGAAGCAGTGCGAAGTGGACTTGTACTGAAGCAGTACAAGTCGGCAGTGCCCCGTTACACCTGTAGCACTTTGTAGTCCGTCCAAGGATCACAATTCTATCATCTACCATGAACATGCTAGATTATAACGGAAATACGCATCACGTTTCGTGTGATAGCTACTCCTTTCTAAGTGGCATAGAAAGAAGTGCAGTCGAACGAATGAGTTCGATCGTAAGAAACGATGCCATCTTGGCCATGCTGTCCGGTCCGGACAGATGCCCTCCATCCAGCCATCACCAGGTTCATACAACAAGAGCTTGACGAGGCGAAGGAAAAGGTGGCCTTCCTTAATCAGCAAGGCTCTCAACAGGCAGAACTGTTGAGGTTACAACAGGTAAAGACCCCTGAACTTGGGATGACGCACACGCGTCGTCCCAAAACCTTAAAGATAGACATCTCTTAGTATAGCGGTGTCGAAAAATATAAAATAAAAATATTTTTTTTATATCTTTATTAATATATCAAGATTAATACTTCAATCCTTGTAAGAATTAAGAAATATTAAAGTTGATAATAAACAAAAATTACGAAAGCGAGAAACCTCGCTTTTCGAACAAAAAGCGATTGCAGAAATGCAATAACTGTCAAAAGTTAGAACACTACGCATGCGTGTAGTGCCTCACGCCAAGAACCGAGATTTACTGAGGGAAATTATGGACCGAATGCCAAAACAGGCAACGGTCGTGGGTCCGACGTTGTTGCGAAATCGCAACAGCGAGGCAGACCGCCAAAAAACGGGCTGGGTCAGTAGGGGGCCAACACCCTACGGATCCAGCAACCTCAAGAGAATTTTTAAATCTCTTGACGAAAGTTGCTTCAAGCACACAATCATTGTGTGTGTCTGCACATGGCGATGAGGTACCCCTCATCACCTTGAATATAAAAGTGACAAATGATTTGTCACTTAGAGCCCTAGTGGACTGTGGGGCGTCGAATAACTTTATTCGTCCCCAGTCGCTAGAGGGTCGTAGGCTCAAATATGTTGAGAGCGACATGCGTCTAGCAACAGTCGCATCGATAATTGGGATGAGATGCACGGTGAAATTTGACAACACGTTAAAATGATTTACAGTACGATGATGGTTTCATCATACTGGATTTGGATGACAAATTTGATGTCATCCTAGGTTTAACTTGGCTCAGAAAATATGAGCCAAGGATCAGCTGGCAGCATCGATTCGTAGAGATGCCTGCCACTTGTTCATCAGGTGGTCATCTGATGAACGTCTTGGAGCGTCCACAAGCGTGTGGATGTAGTGCGATAGCCTCACTTGTGGAACGGTAATTAGTTCGACTGCACAAGATCACAGTGTGATTACTAATCACCCTATGGAGTCAGCTGCCGGCGGCTGTGCGAATGCGCAGGCAGCGTCGAAGGTCCACCACTCGAACAAGTCCAGTAGATTGAGACATGAATGTACGCCTAGCCGGCGACATCCAAGGAAGATATCGGTCGTCCCAAATGGACAATACGATGATCCTAGGTCGAGTAGAGAGTCGACCGTTGGGGACTCGGCTGTGATAGCGGAATTATAGTCGGAAGACGTTGAGAGAATAAGTCCCCACGTACTTGAAAAGAAATCTCCTCAAATAGTTAATGCTGAAGTGACTAGACTTTAGCGTCCCGAGGGATTGATTTCTCAATAGCCTGTGGATTAATCCCAGGAAGAAACCGAGACATTGAATGTCTTGGTTAATGACGGATCAAGAGTAGGCGCTAATACTCTTGATCTGTATGCGCCTCCGAAGTTAACTTCGGAGATAACTCAATTACCAACCCTAGATCCCAAGCGGCTCTTGAGAGATCTACATAGTGGTAGAATCAAGAAAGTCTGCGTATATACATGATGCGTAAGCGCAAATCATTGTGAGTTGGGACGACGACACGTGGATTGTCGCCAGCAACACCTCTGTAATACAATAAGCCGTTGCGTGTTGTGTGTCGAACGGATGACGATCGATACAAAGCCGGTAAATCTTTAGAAGATTTATCGGACGATTCATCAGATGATCCATTAAACGCAGAAGGTTCTTATCTTCCGCGTAGGCTTTCTTTATGTCATCAAACAAGTTGATGACGGAACACTTGAAATGAATGTTGCATCGTATGGTCCGTATATACGATGAACAGTCTTTCTTCGAGGAGATAGACCCTAAATTTAGCCAATGCATATTTCATGGCAAGGAGTTCCTTGTCATGCATTTGGTAATTGCGTCCAGCTGGTTGCGGCTGACGCGATTGGTAACGGACGACGCGCTCCGCGCCGTCTATATCGTATTGCATTAACGCACAGCCGATTGCGAAATCGCTGGCGTCACAGACCACATGGTATAATCTGTCTTGATCTGTAATCGCCAAGATGGGCGATTGCATTAAGCTTTGCTTGATACCTTTAAAGGAACGTTGACAATCAGCATTCCATAGAAATTTCTCATCTTTTTTCAAGAGACGAGAGAGATGAACTGTCATCTCTGCATAATTGCGAGAGTACTTGTGAAAGTACGCCGCTAATCCAAGGAACTTTCTAAGTCCCTTGACATCGACTGGAACTGGCCAGTTGGTAATTGCTTTGATCTTTTCGGGATCAGAGCGCACGCCGTGTTTACCGACGATGCACCCAAGAAGTGGTACTTCGCTAGCAGCAAATATACTTTTTTTGTGATTTGCGTACAATTTATGCTTTCACCTGACAAACGTGAGTTTTATGAACTTCCACGTCCGTCTTTCCGTCCATGGCTCGGCTATGGACGAATGTGTCGTTAAAAAAACTCTGTGTGAATTCTCGGACCGGTCTCAACAGATTCGTTACGCATTTGTTGAATGTTGCAGGGGCGTTACTAAGCCCCAATGGCATTACTAGCCATCCCCAGAGCATCCCACTTGGAGTGCCCACTGCTGTGTATGGGATGTCCTGTTCACACATAAGGATCTGAAAAATACATCCATCAGATCCATAGTAAACCGTGGATCTTTACCTGAGACCAGTTCACGGGGTAATCCGTGGAGTTTGAATACCGTGTCGATAAAGACACGGGCACAGCGCGGAGCCGTGATCGACTCTGGTACTGCAGCAAGATGTACCATCTTGCTCAATCTGTTTGCAAAAACAAGGATTCCATTGTTTTTGTAAACACCTTCTGGAAATCCGAAGACGAAGTCCATAGATACGGACTGCCTACATTCTGCCGGAAGTCGTAGAGGTTAAGGAGGTGCTCGGAATGAAAGGCTAGTCTTCACCCGTTGGCATACCTCACAAGCACGAACTGATACTGGTGGGGCCAGTAATAGTCGCGAAATATTGTGAGTTAAGTTTTCTCACGTTAACGTTGCCCACTTGTTGGTACATCGTGACACACTCGACACAGAGGACAAATACGTAACCGATATTTGGTTAGCGGTAATTTTTGCAGAGAACGAACGGGTTCTCAGCAGCTCATCGATGGACGAAAGTGTCCTCGATGTGAAGACTCGGATTGAGAGATATACTACTCAATACTGGGAGTCACTTAAGACAAATTCTTTGAGCAAGGATTTGATTGAATTCAGGGATGTATTCCCTGAAGCAGTTCCATGCGAGTTGCCTAAGGATAAAGGCACTCGAAATGAGATCGAGCTCAAACCGGGCTCGAAGTACTGTGTCATGAAGCAGTGGCCACTGCCTCGTATACAAGTACTTGCGATCGATAAATTATTTACCGATCGAGTAAAAGCGGACCATGTAAGGGAGTCAACCTCCCCACATAGATCTCCGACCTTCTGTGTGCGAAAGGCCACAGGAGGGTTGCGGATAGTGCACGCATTCAGAAACTGAATGCTGCAACGGTACCGGCTCAAACGCCGATACCTAGAAAAGACGTAGTCATAGATGGTGTGTCTAAGAGAACCATCTTTTCTTCTTCGGAGTTTTTGGCAAACCTTGTTCCGATCTTTCGGAACACGGCTGACTATGTCAACTTCTGATCATCTAGAGACAGATGGTCAGACGGAACTTGAAATCGCGTCCTCGAAGAGATCCTTCGAGGTTACGTCCAATCGTATCCGAATCAGAGCGAGTTATTACCGATGGTCGAAATCGCCATCAATAGTTCGGTGCATGCGTCTACATCGCATACTCACCCAATTGGAAAGATCCTCTAGTTTAAGGGGGGTGGACTCGCACGAGCAAAATCATTCTGGCTCATGCTCGTCACGCGAAAAAGTTACCAGCGACGCGAATGATGTCGATGTCGAAGCAATCGATATCGAAGATGAGAAAAATCTCATGGCAGTAAGCACAAAGCGCACTGAAAAGACAAAACAAATGAGTCAGCAGAGGAAAGTTGCTGGCTCGAGAATCAGTAATCAGTTTCGTACAGAATTGCATTGCTAACGCAGCGGACCGTCAGAAACGGAACGCAGACAAACATGGAAGAGCAAACGTTCTTTCATTTGCTCTTCCATGTTTGTCTGCACTAATGTGGGTTGCAGTAAACAACTATCCAAGTTTATTGGGCCATTCCGTGAACTGCATCGCAAAGGCAATGCAAGGGGCAGCGAACGAGTTATCTTGTACGCTAGCGCGGTTATCCACCTTCACATAACAGCTGAAAGTCTCGTTTTCGCTGTTTGTTGACGTTGAGGGCCTTGTCCGTCAGTATGACAAGACCCATCCGATGGATCAGAAAGTCCATCGGAAAACACGCGCCCCTGATGCTTGTAAATCGATTGCAAAACGTCAATCGCATCGCGCATCTTGATTGAGATGCGAGCCCTTCCCCAGCGCGAAGAAAGGGAATAGACATCCCCTTTTACCCTCTTCGAGTTGTCTACACAACACGGACAGGGATCACCCCACGTGAGGCATGGAAGCCACCGATGCAATTTATACTTTCCCACCGGTTGGAGTTCTTTTCTCAAATTTAACGCGATTCGCGTTAAGATTTTGAAGCCAGGCCTCGCGTCCAATGTCTTTGACATGGCGAATGAACGCGCTCCAGGCTTGCATATAAGCGAGACTTTATCTCGCTTGTTGTTGCCACTAAACCATCGATGCTTAAGCAAAGCATCGATGTGAAAATCTTCCTCAGCGCGAAAAATCTTTGCACTGGGATCAAGGCCATGTAGCTTTGTCGCAATAAATGAAGGATAAATATTGTGAGGAGTAGTCTCTCCAGACAAGCTATTAATTAGCCGTTCGGGCAAAGCCACAGCTTCTTCTCAGGAGCAAGACTACACATTTAAGTGTCTACAATCCCCTGAGTGGTGCCCGCTGAAGCAGGGGTACCACAAGAACTTTTATTACGATGGCGGCACGGTAGACGGTGCTGGCATTCGCTACAGCATGTTTGGCGACAATGAGGATGACTCCACGTCACTGAAGGCTCATAGTCAGCCGCCTGACGATGATCAGGCGACTGTTCTGTTCTCCCCGAGTCTTTTAAGCAAGTGTTTGGAGGAGAGTCTTCCTCTGCACTAACTAGTGTACGTGAAGTGACGTGAGGGACCACTCGCACTGAGGCAGTGCAAAGTGGACTTGTACTGAAGCAGTACAAGTTAAAAATAAAAAAGTGCCCCTTTACAAGGTGCGTGTAACGGGGTGTATCGTTACATGAAATTAACGCTTAAGAGGTTGTTAACGAATACATGATCTAAAAGGTAGATAATATTTGGAGAATATTCCTTTATATAGTAATGTTCAGAAATCTTATCCATAAATAGGTATAGGCCATTATATCTATTTATCCCGCAGACTAATCAGCTGTAAACGTAATCAAAGAGATACAGACAGATAAGATTTCAATTGCATGTTAAGTATTAGTTTATAATTAAGTTAGCATTAACAGATAGAAAGAAGAAGAAACTTAATTATATTAATACGGTTTTTAGTTAACCCTCTTTAAGTTAGTTGTAATAAAGAGTAGTCTTCCTCTGCACGGACTAGTGTACGTGAAGTAACGTAAGGCACCACTCGCAACTGAAGCAGTGCGAAGTGGACTTGTGAAGCAGTACAAGTCGTAGTGCCCCGTTACAGTGCGCTCTTGCACATGCATGTTAGTTAATCTTTGGCGGTCAAGCTATGCGTGAATTCATTTTACTTTACTTCTACCAACTTTGCGGATGTGCACACTACCTTTCAAAGAGGCGAATCTTAGTGGTATTTTCTTGTAACCACTATGAGCGCAAGCAAGCCACAATTTCGTTATGTTTCAGGTTTGTCGGCTTTCGCTCGTAGTTTCTTCGTGAAGAAAGCATCTTGCTATTAAACAAAGAAATTGCTCAAAAATTGAAAAGTATTTTTGGGGGCCTTTGAGCTACTGAGGCTGGGAAGGCCTGCATAAAGGTTTCTCAATATGAATCCTTGTTATCAAAAAGTTGCCACTCTCATAAATACAGAAATAGATAATTGAGGGGTTTGGCTACATCGATTCCCAAATGTAATTTGGGGGCATCTATAGACGATTGTAAAGGAATGACTGTTGGTTTTTGGATGCAGTGGAATGATTATACAGTGATAATATTAATATGTATTTATTCAATACAGACGGATAGGGGGCGTGGCTATACCAATAGAGGTGTGTGCCTATACCGGTTCCCTCATTTAATTATAAAAAGTAATGGTGAGGTGCCGTAGGCCGAAATGGGGCGCGTTAACATTTCCCTAGAATATAAGGTAAACTTTTACATTTATAATTCAAATATAGTAAAGCTACCTTTTTATTTAAACGCGTTGCGTACCTTTCTAACCTTTCGCTGTAGATAACAGCCTTCTAATAGCACTAACTGTTGAGCACTTATTTTACTTATCGTGAAGTACAAAATAAGGTCTACGAGCACAACTAAGTCTTTTTATATCTAGTTACGTAAGAATTCAAGTGGCCCTTGAGCTTAAATGTATTCCTCGACGAAGAGCCAGGCCACACGAGCATACTTTGCCTAACCGTTAGCCTGTCGTAACTGACTACCTGCTGTACGACAAGGCATCATACGATCTGTGCGCATGCACTACAACAGGCAGTCGACTGACAAAAGGAGAGCGCTGGCAAAAGAGATCGGAAGAACCTGTTAACATTCCAAGAAGGGGACAGGGTCCTCTTGTCAACAAGCTGCTTACCGAACACAGAAGTGATAATTTGGGCGCAACTAAGGTCGGCGCTAGCAAACATTGGTCCGTTATAGGTTGCTAAAGCTTAAGATAATGCTTACACGCTATATATCCCTACATATATGCGCTTGCACCCGACAAGTCTTATGTACCGGCGAATCTCCCATCGTACTTCTTCGCTCCTCTGCGCCGACTAAAATCCGACATCCCTTGAAGACGAAGCTGTTGACGACTGGGACCCAGTCCGCCCGAGCTGACATGTTCTGCTGCGATCCTTCGAACCCAGCAGTCTCAATTTGACCAAGACGCTTAACCAGCCTATGATGCTCCCATCGAGTCGTTTACGCTGCAGCAGTCACAGCAGCCGCGCTCATAGGCACTCTTGAACATTTCAGGAGCGTCCAGTATTCAGTTCTACGCAATTGTGATCAGGCGCCCAATCGTATAAATCGGCGCTCATCATCGCAGACCTTACGTCGTGACACTCCTCCCCCTGGTCAATAATCGGGTGCACGACGCTGGGTTATTAAAATTTAGTTAAAAATAAAAATCAATCCTAACGTCGGTCATGTAGCTCGCCGTTCCCAAACGCCGAGTAGTGACTTGGCGCCCACGAAGCATCGAGCCGAAAAGATTTACAAAGTTTGTTGCTTAGGAAATTCTCCTGCCGACAATACGTGGAAACTCGAAGTACTTTGGCTTATGATGTACCCGACTTGGTGGTGGACAGCGAGTCCAAACGAAGACGAAGAAATTGTCCAATGCTGTTGCTCCCACCGACGATCTCGCGAGCCTTGGCGCTCGCGAGCAGCTATATTCTTGTGACGACGGTCATGCGAACGACGCCGAAATCTATTGCGAGGCTCAGGAACATATGAACAGTATGATCGTCGATCGCGGCGATCATATGGACAGTATGCTCGTCAAACGCGGCGATCTTATGGACAGTATGCTCGTCAAACGCGGCGATCATATGGACAGTATGCTCGTCAAACGCGGCGATCATATGGCAGCCGATCGAGACTGCGTACGCACTCACGGATATCCTGGTTACACTCCTGCACGACGCAGCTCAGACAATTGGAGGTCCGAGAGGATTTTACTTAGCAAAAGCTCCACTTTTAAAGAAAGTGGGGCATTTCCTTTGCGCGCATAAGTCGTGCCTTTCTTGTTGGAGCGGACGCGGTCCGTGCATTTGAATACTTTAGACAACCCTCGCGGATGTGGATGTACACTCCTCACGGGTCATGCAACAGTTGCCACGGCGTTAATCGCCGATAGCGTGCCCGCCACATCTGCTCTCGTTTCGTTCAAGCCAGGACGTGAAGGACATTCCTTTACGTCGACTGGCACTCCAGCGTCTGATGAATGCACACCTAGATTGTTGCAGCGCGTCGTTGATGCATGAGCTGTCGGTCGCTTTGCCTCTCATTGTGCCATGCAATCAGTTGACTTCTGCCACTGTGATAAGCGCAACTTAAAGAGGAGGTATGTAATGGAGCAACCTATTAATAAGTCGTTATTGGATGAGTGAACAATTACATAAGTAGATAATACATGTTATTGTATAGGACATGAGCTAGGCAAAGACGTGTGGTAGAATCTGCAGTATTTAAAGCAGTGCTCCCTGCCAGGATCGAACTGGCGACCTTCAGATTATGAGACTGACGCTCTACCAACTGTAACCGAGAAGCATATATGTCAAGTCATTTATCGTCGGTCTGTATTATTGGGGTGCCAGACGCGATAATATCATCCAATAATAAGTCGATTTAGTTCCAATTGTACTCCGGAGAAACAAAACAATTTCGAACTTTGCACGAAACTAAACTAAAACGAAGATAAGAACAAAAAATACCTTGGAAATAGACTGCTTCCTCAAATCTATATATTTTAAGACGGGAACGGCCTCTCTTACCCCGTCACAGATTTTGTGACTTAAAGGACAGCTCCATCCAGAAGCGATGATGCGTTCAACTCAGTATGTGGTCGAATGACAATCATATCAGATAAAGTACCACTCTTTAAAGCCTGGCCGAAAAAATACTCATCCACAGACATTTCGTCGAGGTCTAAAGAGCATGTAAATATGGGATAGCCCCAAGGCTAACATCACCCTCGACGTTACCAATTACAATATCGACGGGTGTATAAAGCTGTTCGCTAGCATCACTCTGCGACGTTTCAGACGGTACGCGTCTCGCAGTACCCGAATTTGCCTGTGCTGTCTCGATTCTGAGACCATGCACCTCATAGAGGCCGGAACATTCAAGTTGGCAAGATAGACAGGTTACGATCTTAGTTAGCTCTATTGAATAGCCAAAGTCCAATCCTTGATTCACTTAGGAGTTACGTAGCTCAAAACTAACATCACGTGATCATTTACGTGTCACGGCACGCGCATCAAATAAGTGTAGCCCGAAATTCCTTAGTGTATTGCCTACAGTACACCCAGTGTGGTGCCATTTCGGCAGACCTCGCACACCCGATCCACCGTCAGGAGAAAGGGGTTCGAGCGAGCTATCTCGTTGGCTGGCGAGGGTACCCATCCTCGCATGATTGTTGGTAGGAACCTCATTCCCAACTGATGATGGACGTACCGGGTCTCGTACCACAGTACGACGAGACCCATTTTTCTCGACGGATGGTCCATCAGAGAACGAGCGCTTCCCGCGCACTAACCTCTTCATAAAAAACTTAAATGCGAGCGTGGCCCGAACTATTTTTTGTTGACATTGCGCAAAACGTTACGTTCAGCTTTAGGGACGGTTATTCTGGCACACAGGGTATCTCACTAGCTCTTCGAGCATATCTGGTTCGTCTAATAGATCGGACTTAATGAACCTCAGCTTCGCTGAGCTAGAAAATTCGAAGCTTCAAGCTATGAAAGAACAGCATTGAAAAGTCCGTGAATATCAAGTGGAGCACTAGATACTTGCGACCGGCTTGTCCGTTGTGCGACGCGCACGAAGCTCGAAAAACGCGAGCTCCGGCTCATACCGGAAATTGGTACGGTGCGGAAATTGCTCAAATCCAGTAGAGGCGAAGCGCTCTACTGGGGACGAACTAGGCTCTGTCAAACCTCTAATAGGTAGGTGAACAGGGCCCTGCCCCCAAACAGGGGCGTGAATAAAAGCCCGGCTTGTCAGACGCAAAGGCGCTGTTGATAGCTTCGATAAGCCATTGTTAATTTTAATTGCTTCATAGGCATGTTGAAATTATGCGCGACGTCGTTCGAGTCAGCGATACGCTGAGGCGCTTAAAGTGTATTAAGCTTATTCGATCACTATTCGCTTAGCGACTGGTACGTCCAATGGAAAGGTAACCCGAAGAGTTTTGACTCTTGGGAACCGATCGATACCCTACGTATTGATGTGCCCGGCTTGGTGGCTACCTATGAAAAGGAGCACCAGCCGAGGCCTCTTCGCTAGTCTCAAATGGACTAGCAGAAGTAGCGTTGTGAGAAGAAACAGGGGGTACAGTACCGCCCATGATTTCTTTCACACGCAATCAGGCGAAATTAATTCGCTGCGACCGCTGTTTCATCGTGTCGGCCGTCCTAAAGTTTCATTAAGCTTAAGATTATAGTTTCTTTAATTTGACAGTATATAGCGCTGTCGTGTCCTCGAGTTGGTTTAAGATATATTTTCATCCTTGGTATGGCCTGATTTGAATGCCACGAGTCATGGATATATTGAAGGCTAAGACCTTAGTACAACGCGTAATTTCCATAGTTAAGCTTTGGCGAGTCATGAAACAATTTTGTTTTTAAAAAAAAATGATAGTGGCGGAAGCCACTGGCAGAGTTTGTCATTGTTCTGGTCATTAAATTGGCTGAATTATTAGACTCTAATAGTGAAACGTTAATCTTGAACATAGCTTTTTCTTGCTGGGCGAAACAGCACGTACTTTGACCTGTATTTGCTGTGATAACGAATCATTGAATGCTGAAGCATCGTGGGTCCAGGGCCGAATAGTGGACCTGCCTCGCTCCTGAAGTCAGAGGAAGTCTAATTGACTTGATTAGTCAGTTACCTGTATAACACTTATGAGTGCAACAACTTAAAAAGACGTACATGCTCATAGAGCTTAATGAGCCCTAGTTTAAGGGACTCAGTGAATTTAGAACCAAGTCGCACTAGTGCCCGCGTTAGGAAGGCTTAGTACTCACCTAATCGAAGTAGAAGCCGTAGAAGGCACGGCATGCTTTTAGATATATTAGGAGCTAAACGATTGTTAAGGTGGTTTAAGTAATACATTACCCTAATTACCTTCAAAATAGATTTTGGGCACCAGGTTTCTGTATCGATTGTTAAGGTGGTTTAAGTAATACGTTACCCTAATTACCTTCAAAATAGATTTTGGGCACCACGTTTCTGTCTGATGGCTGCCACGCGTAGTAACCCATAATAGATGGAATTTAATATGTCTTAACTTTCAAACTAAAAAAGAAGATATTTTGCCGATAATGTGAATTGTTCTAATTTACAGTTTTGACAACCGAGCGTACCCCGTCACAAGTCATCTTCTGAGTTTAAAACTTAGCAAAATCGTTTTTTATTAGCCTCAGCGCCTAGAAAAATTGTCATGAAAGCATTGTGGCCAACGAAGAGAATCACCGCAATTTGTACATTTAATACCGATATAATCGCACAAAAATATGCATTCTGTATAAAATTTACGAGAAAATGAATGGCTCAACAAAGTCGATACAATTGTTGAGAGACACTTAATCACCGGCGTTTCCTCATTCATGCATCACGCGAATTTATTGCCTCAATATTGAGATTTGTGATGGCGGATAGCGTGATCTTTGAAAAGCAAATTCGGTCACCAGTTAGGCGCGACAGGTGTCGAAGTTTAAATCACTATGATGAACTATCTGTTTTGAAGTCATAGTAATTAGTACAGCATTCACAAGAGCCCTCAAAAATCTCTTCGCTGAATAGCTACCTTAAATTAATAAGCTGGAACTGGAAGAGGTTGACACGGAGCCAAAGATGGCTCGAGGCCAATACGTTGCCTAGGACCTAGACCCCGAAAAATATTTGGATCCGTATCCTTCAGGGCGTTATGGTTGATGACTAGGCTTGTGGTCTTAAATTCAGTCTCTTCAGGATTATTTAAAGTTGGCCCTTGCCCGCCACGAACAACAGGGCCAAGACCCGTTAATAATGCTGGGTCCGTAATCGTCGATATGTTATGGTGGATGGGCAGGATTGTAGTTGTCGCTTCGTCATTGTAGTTTATTGCCTCCCGTCGGCCCTCTACAGGAAGCGGCTCTTGTTCACCAGACGCATACCCGGCAACTACAGCGGCAAGCACAAGTTTTAAAGGGACGATCATTGGAGCCTTGACCTTCAAAATTGTTTTATGAATTTTTTGCACAGCTAAAATTCACTGGCATGATATGGTCCCTGATCTCTAATTAAAATCTTGATGTCACTAATTGATCGATGATGTCATAATTTAAGTGCCGAGTCAAAACGACGATGGCTGACGGCTACGACCCCCAAAAGTCTCGCGTTGCAGAGGACACGCTTGCCGACTTTCTGCGCGCGCCACTTACTGGCGACCTTCTGGAGGTTCCTGGTATTGGCAAGGCAGCGATTGCTAAGCTGAGTTCTGAGGACGGGGAAGACGCTGTGACTAACACATTTCAGCTCATTGGCAAATTTCTAATACTGAAGGTTTGTCCCGCGTTAAGAACTTAGACATACTTTGAAGATAGTATAACGTAACGCCGTTTGCTTCTCCACCCTTTGCACAGGAAAATTCAGATGACAACGATGACGGTTTGATCGACTGCGCTGCCCATTGTGACGCTTTCTGGTTCTGGCTGAAGTCCAAGGGCATCACGGCTTACAGAAGGTCGGAATTAAAATTATTTGTTGATTTTTACATGGGGTCGGCATATACGTTGACGCATAATGAGTTCAACAGTAGACACATATGCTGACTTTCAAATTCTTGCTGCCGTTATAGTGGTATTGTAATGGCAATTGCAGAGAAGGTGAATACGATGCTGCCTGGTATTTACGATGCAGCAGAATTTCAATAGTGCAGCAGTAAGAAGGTAGAAAGCAGCATTGACTGGCAAGAAAAAAAAACAAAGACGTTCAAGTTTGCGCAAATATCACAAATATTGCATGACCATGCTCGTATCTAATCCTACTCTTTACTCAAACTTTTACGTCCTTGATCAAACCGTAAGCTGCTGACTGGGACAAAAATTGTGTCACTCTCCCATGTGCTCGAAATGGAAGTAAATAAGTCGTTTGATGATGAAGTCGCCGACAAAACAGCTGGTTCGAGTTCTACAACTCGATCTGGTTCCGGCAACTTTTCCACGAACCGACTGCAGTGGTGGCGCTCTAATGTAGTTGTTATGGGTACACTAATGTCATGCAATCCCTCCGCGGAGAAATTATTAATCTGCTCTATCGATGTGTTGACGGAATTTGTCCATCCATTACTTTTTAAGAAGCCCTTAGGATCTGTTGTCCATCGTGGCACACAGCTGGCCTCATTAGTCCGACCGTCTCCATTCACCTGACTGTAGTGTACATAGAACTTTGCGTCTAAAAATTGCGCATCCGTTGGTAATGTTCGTCTGGTATCCGTGGCCGCGCCACCTACTGACCGCACGCAGTTGGCAGGAGGATGTCGACTAATGAATTTGGCTAATTGTCGCGGGTGACAGCGCATGAGATGGTGATGGCTGAAGGTGCAGACACTTGCCTGCGTTTTAGTCCATTTGCGAAAGCCAAAGTTGTTAAGCTGACGCTGAAAGCTGGCAAACTTACCGTGCTTAAAGTATTTTGGAAGCACGCTTATTTCGAGGCGTCTTGTGTCAAAAATTCGAAAGTATGAGCCATCTTTGGACCACGTTAGGATGGACTGATCCTCGTACTGAAGGATGTCGTAAAGGCTTCGCAAGAACTTGGGCACTCGCATTGCGTGTAGCTTGCTAGACTTAGAGGTAGTACCCTTGATTCCTCTGACTAAATAGTTGTGGTCTGGGTGATTAAGCTGATGCATGGGCTGGATCCGCATTCGATGCATCATAGTGTCGTGATCTGAAAATTAGTATGATGGGCAGAGGATCTATTGCGAAATGAGGCATGTGCGACTGCAGCTCATTTAGGCTATCAGATCACTATCTTGGCGACAGGGCAATACAAACGAGCGGACTACACGCGCGACGCTTGCTGTTATACAATTTATCGGAGCGTACCTGCTGAACCGCTTGGACCCAGCGGAACCTTGCACTTTGCCGATAGCTAGATTCTGTCGCAAGCCTTTCTTTGGACTGTCTCGTGATGGACAGTTCGTCGCTGAAATTTCTGACCTCCACGTAACATTTGGATACGCGACGCAACAACCACTTAAGTCGGTTGTTTTGTCCAAGGGTGCGACTATTGATTGCAACAGACGTTTTGACTCTTTTGTCTGTGGCAATGCCTCTAATGGGCTAATTAGTGTAAACTAATAATTGGTCGATAGAAAGCCATTATTGGTTACATTGTAAAATTTGTGTTGTTTGGCGGGCGCATTTTTGCGAGCTTGAAATGCAGACTTGAAGCAGACGCAGCGCGCGCTTTCCCCGCGTTGCATGTTAAGCATCCGCAGCCCCGCGCTATGATCTTGGGTGTAGCTATTACGCTATGGACGTGGTATACACACTTCTTCACGCCTGCAGGTTGTGGGCTCCATATTCACACAGGTAAGGGCTTTCGTGATAGCAGACGCGTGCGGATCTTGCTGCTAAAAAAAGAGAAATTCGCCATCAAGACGTGACGGTGCTGCATGTCAGTCGGCCTTTTGAAGGTAGTCTTGACAATGTGGTCTTAGTGTAACGGGGTAGTGCCGACTTGTACTGCTTCAGTACAAGTCCACTTCGCACTACCTCACTGCAAATGGTGCCTCACGTCACTTCACCTACACTAGTACGTGCAGTGTAGCGGAGCTACCTCGCTTCTAAAGTCAGAGGAAGACTTTCAGACTCAAAGATTCACTTAGTTCTATTGAAATAATGAGTTTAACAACTCAGGGAGTCGTACAAGCTATTAAAGGAATCCTAGTTCAAGGGAGTCAGGGGTTCGTAGAACCAAGTGGCAACTTGTGCCCAAGAGGATATACCTTAGAATGGCTTCTATCGCTTACAGATCAATGCGCAAGCCTTAGGAAGGCACTTAACGCTTTAAGATCAAAAGAAGAACTGCACTTTATTTAAATTTTTAAATCTAAAAACCTTACCCTAGCTAATTAAAATAGATTTTGGCCGCCAGATTTATATCTGGCGGCGACCACATTTATTACCCATAATAAATGGGATTCAAGCAACTAACTATTTAAAAATTAGATAAAAGGGTATTTTACCGATAAAGTAAATGTACCACAACAATGGTTCTCCAATCGATGTGTGCCCCATTACACCCTCCCCCATCAGACTGTTGACACCGAGTGACAACATTCGCTTTATTTCCTTTTTGAGGTTGGAGCCACAACAGCTAACCGTTTGGTTGTGTTTTTCTTTCCTTTGTCTAATGACAATAAAGCGTGAGTCACAGACTCTGAGCACCTTCCTCGACGATTAGGGAATGGTGGACTTTGAAAGTTACTCTCAATCAGAGGAGGAGGAAAAAGAGCGGCGTTGCGCACGCCTTCTCCTCCGGATGAACGTCGGCGAGCCCCGAATCCGTTCCCAGAACGTGGTGCCGCTGATGTCTTACTGCATTGAGCAGGACACGGGACCCTGAGTCCAACATTATTACGAATCCGCTCGATGAAGAGCAAGAGCAGATAATCCTCATAGAGGAAAGAGCTTGTCGTCCGTCGTCGAGCTGCCGAAATAGCGAAAGCTAAGGTCATAGTGAATATAGATCACTCCGCTTAGAGCGGACGAGCGTCTCAAAGAGATATCGGGTCATAGCTTGGCCATCTGGATCTCTGGTGACCCTGCGAGGACGCCGGAGGAGATCGCTGCCCGCGACGCTCTTCATGAGCAATACCTTACGCCAAAGGTAATGACGCGCATGACGCGTTTACGTGATCAAGCCCGTGGGGTTTCGGTGACCTCCATGAGGGAAATTCCGATCGTTTTGTTTCCAAACGAAACAAGAACTGAAAACGAAGTTTCATTTGAGAAATGGGTTCACCGGGCCCGCAAACTCCGTAATATCTGGAATATTAGAGAGTCTGCGGATAGAGGTGATGTTCGTTTGGAATGGAAGCTTCGCTTCGACTTCGCTAAGCTTAAGGCTAAAGGCCAGTTACGTTCGGCATTTGTGCCACAAAACGAAGGAAGGCCTAGCCAATATTTCAGTGCTTCGGTTGACCGTACAACCAAGGATCGAAGCCGCACTGAAGCTTTAGATCCACCTAATCCCACATTTAGTGGTGGGGGCGTCCTTTGACGCGAGTTGACCCTGAGCTCGGCGCTCAAAAACGTCAACGGCGTACGGGCAATCTTGCCGAAGAGGTACCTCGAGAGTTTTCAGACGAGGGGTAGCCTAGCCACTTCAACAGATACTGGTATTGACCCTCACGACGACGTCGCTTTGAAAGTTTCTCCACAGTGAATCTGAAGGTTCCCCCGCGCATCAAGCAGCGCGGGAGGGAGCCGAAATTCCGGCGGAAGCATTTGATGCTCTACGGCACGAGGTGCAACTTCTTCGTGAGGTCCTTGCTCGGGTTGAGAGCTCTTTTGAGGCGGTTCGGGACCGTCTTTCGACGCTGGAGCGTCAGCAGCCTCGTTTAGAGGGCCAGCTGGACATCCTGACGAGGATGCAGCAATCTGCGGCACGACCGCCTGTCTCGGCGCAAGCGCCTTCAAGTCCACGTGGGAAGGGTCCCGATATGGCTTAGCAAGCCAACGTAAAACACTGGGTGTGTACGCAGCTTGCTGGGAAGGTTTAGCATATAAGCTAGACCCTTCTTAGACACGACCGTAAATAGTCCAATAAAGCGCAGGCGCAATTTGGTCTTGAAGACCGCAGAAGCCAAGTTGGTAGGTAGGTTCTTAGCGTTTAGTAACACTCGGTCTCCGACCATATAAGAATTAATACAGCTTCTGCCTTTGGCATCTGCTTGTTCTTTTTGTTTGTCTTGGCTAATAGCCATCGTATCCCTTACATGTCTTAAGACACTAAATCGGATCGCGAGAAACTCGCTTACTTGTTTCCGAACGGTAACAGGGCTGATATCAGCAAGTCTATCGGCCAATTCTCCCCCACCAAGCCCTGAACCACGCAGTGGTATCGTTAATGGAACGCGCGGGTGGGTAAGACCGTTTACAAAGAACGGAGTATAGCCTGTAGAGGCATGAACAGCGTTATTTAACGCAAACTCCACTTCTGGGAGCATTGAGCTTCAGCGCTTTGGTGTCTGAGCACACACGCTGCGTAAAACGTCTTCAATGACGCGATTGACACGTTCGGTTTGACCATCGGTAAGCGGATGGTCCGCAGTGGACATATCCAATCTGGTGCCAAGCACTCGGAAAATTGATTTCCTGAATTTACCCGTGAAACGGGGATCCCGATCAGAGACAATTGCCACTGGCAAACCATGTTGTCGAAACACGCGATCGATTAACAGCTTTGCTATACCCTCTCCATCAATGGAATCCGGCACGGCCGCTAAGTGAGCCATTTTGCCCAAACGGTCAACAAAGACCACTATACCGGGGTTACCAGCTGAATCTTTCGGCAGCCCAAAAACAAAATCCATACTAATGGACTCCCAGCATCCTATGGGGACGGGAAGACTCGCCAGTGGCGCAGCAGCATGTGCCGAGGGTTTAATCCGTTGGCACGTTTCGCATGTGCGAACATATGTGCTGACCCATTTATCAAGTTTGGGCCACCAATAACTCTGGCTGATAGAGCCGTAGGTCTTTTCTCTACCGAGATGACCACCAAGGACAGTAATGTGTGCCTCATAGAGGATCCGGAACCATAAGTCCTCATCATGAAGAACAACGACACGCGGAGGGCCCGCGACGTCTGTGCAATAAAGCAACAGGTTGTTATCGATAGAAATTCGATGTTACTTGCACGCAAACGTGCCGGTAATTTAATACCCGAATCCGAGTACTTTAAGGCTCGACCGCACTCATCAATAGACATTTCGTCTAGCTCTAAAAGAGCATGTAAGGAGGGGGTTGCCGCAAGGCTAACTCCCCCCTCAAAATTACCGGTTGCGCCATTTAAAAGCGTATGTACTTGCTCACTCGTATCACTTTGTGAGGGTATACACGCTTCGTGTCCACCCAGTCTTGAAGTGGAAACAATACGCCTCTTAGAGGTCAGGACATTCACGTCCCCGGGTTTTCCAGCCTGTATTGGTTCTATACAAGACATGGTGTCTAATTTCTCATCCGACAAGGAGTAAGGTAACTCAACTTCCTTATTCAGCGAACGTTTACGTATCGCTTCACGTGCATTAGGAGAGTTTGACCCAAAATGCCCTGGCGAACTGCCAATAGTGTATATTGACACTCAGTATGGTGCCACCTCGGCCGATTACACTCGGTGAACTTAGACGTGCCACTCCACGTGTCTCAGGGATATTGCACCCTTGAGGTTTTGGCGAACCGCCAGCAGTGTCACTACTGACATTCAGTATGATGCCACCTCGGCCGATCATACTCGGTGGACTTAGACGTGCCACTCCAAGTATCTCAAGGATATTGCACCCTTGATGATTCGGCCTTAGGCCAACAATGCATTCAGCATTTAGTGAATCGTTATTATAACGAATGTCACTCGACGGAGTACGTGCCGTTCCACTTATTTCTGCTGAGTCGGGCTCAGAATTAATGTTTTTAACATTAGAGTTTATTAACTCAGACATGCCAATGTCTAAAACACTGACAGACTCATTCAATAATCCGCGCCAATAGCGCTTTTGTTGCCTAGCAAAGGTGGGTTCATGACTCTCCAAAACTTTGCTAGGAATATTGCGCGTGGCGCCTAAGGTCTTAGACCTCCAATCGATCCATGGCTCATGGTGTTTTAACCAGGCCATACCAAGGATGAGATCATATCTCGAATCCAAATCGAGGACGAGACAGCGTTCCATACTGTCAAAGTCCAGAAACTTTATACCTAAGTTCAATGGAACTTTGGGAACAGTGACACAAGTCCCAGTCGCTATGCGAATAGTGATTGTATCACCTTCATGCGCTCTAAGCGCCTCAACGTATTGTTGACTTCTTTCAAGGGAAAGGCGTCGAGCATAATTGCAACACGCTCCTGAGTCAATTAAAATTGATCACGGCTTATTAAAGCCCTTTACAGTCGCTTGAGCGACTAGCAAGCCAGGCTTGCGCTCTCGACCTGTGCCATTGAGCACCGAGCTAATCGGGGCTAGAATATGTTTATTCTCACCTCGTTGAGGTTCAACAGAGCCTAGGTCTCCCCCAGTAGAGCGCCCCGCACCTACTGGGTATCGACGTTTTCCCGCACCGTACCAGATCTCTGGTATAGGTCGGAGTTGGAGCTCATTCGAGCTTTACGCAAATTTCGAAGAGGGCAGGCAGGGCGTATATGTTTCGTGCTTCCGAACATCTACGGATGGTCTTATGCTGTTCCACAGCTTGAAGAGCCTCTTCTCCTTCCTCAACGAGGCTCAAATCCATATGTTCCGCTCTAGGAGATGGAACCCATGTGCTCGAAGAGCTTGTTCGGTAAACAGGCGTGCTAACGCGAGCAGGCTTAAAGTCAAACTCGGCGCGTAGCGCTATGGCAACTGCCTCTTCGAACGTAGCCGGATGAGATCGGAACAATTCCGTCCGGGCAACGCCCTCATTGAGACCTCCCATAAAGATGGTCACTACAATTGCTTCTTGCACAGGGTCTTGATGCATGGACGCAATGAGAGTTCGCAATTCCTGGACAAAGTCCCCTAGGGTTCTTTTACCCTGTCAAGTCGCTAGGGGCCGTGCTCGCATGCGAAAAGCTTGATCAGGCGGTGCAAACATGCTCGACATTTGCTGTTTCAGCGAATCTCATGAGGGAAAAGCGTCGTTTATGGACGTGCTGCACGATAGTGCTCATTCTATGGCTCTACCTCCAAGTTTGGAAATAGCCATTGCCACCTTTTGCCGTTCTGTTAAAAACTAGGCGGAATCAATGGACATTTCCATCTGCTTAATCCAAATTGGATGATATTCTCCCTCTTTTCCCTCAAAGTTTTCACATTTACAGTAAGAGGGTGGGCCCTCGGCTCTGAGTCAGGTACATAGATGTACCGGGTTGGCATAGATGCCGCTAAATGGTCCTGTACCTGACCGATCCGGGAGGCTTCGTACCGCATGAAGGCTTCAAGCCTTGTATGCAGGACCTCTGGTCCTTGGAAAAATAACAAATTCCACGAGCTCAAGCCCGAAGAAGGTTTTGAGCTTGTAATAAGCGGCGCGTTGCGCTTCTGACAATTCTGGAACCTCTTCCATTTTCGTGAGAAGTTAGTCTTGTAAGGACTCAGATGTAGATTGACTAAGAGTGCTTCCAGGTGTAGCGGAGCTACCTCGCTCCTAAAGTCAGAGGAAGACTTTCAGACTCAGAGAGTCACTTGGTTCTATTGAAGATGGGTTTTACAACTCAGGGAGTCGTACAAGCTATCAAAGCTTAAGGAATCCTAGTACAAGGGAGTCAGGGGTTCGTA
>NC_090617.1:5086125-5086485 GCF_004359215.1 Bremia lactucae
TTGTCGAAGAACTCATCGATATAATCGACTTGTTCTTTCGGCAACGGCCATTGCCTGGTCACACAATACTTGGTGCCAGGTTCGAGGTCTATCTCGTGCCCGATGCCCCTATCTGCTGGTAGGCGGCTCGGCACTTCTTCTGGGAACACATCGCGATGTTTCCACGGAACCTCAAAGAACGGACTGTCTCTCAAGGCATCCCAGCCTTGAGCAGCGTACCGCTTCTTTTTGTCCGTTTCTAGGACGCTCTCGTCCATTGTGGACGACGAGCAATAGTCCACCGAAATCTCTTTTGGAACTAGTGCGGCTATTTCGTGGATCTTTCCTTCCTTTAATTTGGCAAGGAACAGATCCCACGAC
>NC_090617.1:5086585-5104051 GCF_004359215.1 Bremia lactucae
TGGCGGCGACCACATTTATTACCCATAATAAATGGGATTCAAGCAACTAACTATTTAAAAATTAGATAAAAGGGTATTTTACCGATAAAGTAAATGTACCACAACAATGGTTCTCCAATCGATGTGTGCCCCATTACACCCTCCCCCATCAGACTGTTGACACCGAGTGACAACATTCGCTTTATTTCCTTTTTGAGGTTGGAGCCACAACAGCTAACCGTTTGGTTGTGTTTTTCTTTCCTTTGTCTAATGACAATAAAGCGTGAGTCACAGACTCTGAGCACCTTCCTCGACGATTAGGGAATGGTGGACTTTGAAAGTTACTCTCAATCAGAGGAGGAGGAAAAAGAGCGGCGTTGCGCACGCCTTCTCCTCCGGATGAACGTCGGCGAGCCCCGAATCCGTTCCCAGAACGTGGTGCCGCTGATGTCTTACTGCATTGAGCAGGACACGGGACCCTGAGTCCAACATTATTACGAATCCGCTCGATGAAGAGCAAGAGCAGATAATCCTCATAGAGGAAAGAGCTTGTCGTCCGTCGTCGAGCTGCCGAAATAGCGAAAGCTAAGGTCATAGTGAATATAGATCACTCCGCTTAGAGCGGACGAGCGTCTCAAAGAGATATCGGGTCATAGCTTGGCCATCTGGATCTCTGGTGACCCTGCGAGGACGCCGGAGGAGATCGCTGCCCGCGACGCTCTTCATGAGCAATACCTTACGCCAAAGGTAATGACGCGCATGACGCGTTTACGTGATCAAGCCCGTGGGGTTTCGGTGACCTCCATGAGGGAAATTCCGATCGTTTTGTTTCCAAACGAAACAAGAACTGAAAACGAAGTTTCATTTGAGAAATGGGTTCACCGGGCCCGCAAACTCCGTAATATCTGGAATATTAGAGAGTCTGCGGATAGAGGTGATGTTCGTTTGGAATGGAAGCTTCGCTTCGACTTCGCTAAGCTTAAGGCTAAAGGCCAGTTACGTTCGGCATTTGTGCCACAAAACGAAGGAAGGCCTAGCCAATATTTCAGTGCTTCGGTTGACCGTACAACCAAGGATCGAAGCCGCACTGAAGCTTTAGATCCACCTAATCCCACATTTAGTGGTGGGGGCGTCCTTTGACGCGAGTTGACCCTGAGCTCGGCGCTCAAAAACGTCAACGGCGTACGGGCAATCTTGCCGAAGAGGTACCTCGAGAGTTTTCAGACGAGGGGTAGCCTAGCCACTTCAACAGATACTGGTATTGACCCTCACGACGACGTCGCTTTGAAAGTTTCTCCACAGTGAATCTGAAGGTTCCCCCGCGCATCAAGCAGCGCGGGAGGGAGCCGAAATTCCGGCGGAAGCATTTGATGCTCTACGGCACGAGGTGCAACTTCTTCGTGAGGTCCTTGCTCGGGTTGAGAGCTCTTTTGAGGCGGTTCGGGACCGTCTTTCGACGCTGGAGCGTCAGCAGCCTCGTTTAGAGGGCCAGCTGGACATCCTGACGAGGATGCAGCAATCTGCGGCACGACCGCCTGTCTCGGCGCAAGCGCCTTCAAGTCCACGTGGGAAGGGTCCCGATATGGCTTAGCAAGCCAACGTAAAACACTGGGTGTGTACGCAGCTTGCTGGGAAGGTTTAGCATATAAGCTAGACCCTTCTTAGACACGACCGTAAATAGTCCAATAAAGCGCAGGCGCAATTTGGTCTTGAAGACCGCAGAAGCCAAGTTGGTAGGTAGGTTCTTAGCGTTTAGTAACACTCGGTCTCCGACCATATAAGAATTAATACAGCTTCTGCCTTTGGCATCTGCTTGTTCTTTTTGTTTGTCTTGGCTAATAGCCATCGTATCCCTTACATGTCTTAAGACACTAAATCGGATCGCGAGAAACTCGCTTACTTGTTTCCGAACGGTAACAGGGCTGATATCAGCAAGTCTATCGGCCAATTCTCCCCCACCAAGCCCTGAACCACGCAGTGGTATCGTTAATGGAACGCGCGGGTGGGTAAGACCGTTTACAAAGAACGGAGTATAGCCTGTAGAGGCATGAACAGCGTTATTTAACGCAAACTCCACTTCTGGGAGCATTGAGCTTCAGCGCTTTGGTGTCTGAGCACACACGCTGCGTAAAACGTCTTCAATGACGCGATTGACACGTTCGGTTTGACCATCGGTAAGCGGATGGTCCGCAGTGGACATATCCAATCTGGTGCCAAGCACTCGGAAAATTGATTTCCTGAATTTACCCGTGAAACGGGGATCCCGATCAGAGACAATTGCCACTGGCAAACCATGTTGTCGAAACACGCGATCGATTAACAGCTTTGCTATACCCTCTCCATCAATGGAATCCGGCACGGCCGCTAAGTGAGCCATTTTGCCCAAACGGTCAACAAAGACCACTATACCGGGGTTACCAGCTGAATCTTTCGGCAGCCCAAAAACAAAATCCATACTAATGGACTCCCAGCATCCTATGGGGACGGGAAGACTCGCCAGTGGCGCAGCAGCATGTGCCGAGGGTTTAATCCGTTGGCACGTTTCGCATGTGCGAACATATGTGCTGACCCATTTATCAAGTTTGGGCCACCAATAACTCTGGCTGATAGAGCCGTAGGTCTTTTCTCTACCGAGATGACCACCAAGGACAGTAATGTGTGCCTCATAGAGGATCCGGAACCATAAGTCCTCATCATGAAGAACAACGACACGCGGAGGGCCCGCGACGTCTGTGCAATAAAGCAACAGGTTGTTATCGATAGAAATTCGATGTTACTTGCACGCAAACGTGCCGGTAATTTAATACCCGAATCCGAGTACTTTAAGGCTCGACCGCACTCATCAATAGACATTTCGTCTAGCTCTAAAAGAGCATGTAAGGAGGGGGTTGCCGCAAGGCTAACTCCCCCCTCAAAATTACCGGTTGCGCCATTTAAAAGCGTATGTACTTGCTCACTCGTATCACTTTGTGAGGGTATACACGCTTCGTGTCCACCCAGTCTTGAAGTGGAAACAATACGCCTCTTAGAGGTCAGGACATTCACGTCCCCGGGTTTTCCAGCCTGTATTGGTTCTATACAAGACATGGTGTCTAATTTCTCATCCGACAAGGAGTAAGGTAACTCAACTTCCTTATTCAGCGAACGTTTACGTATCGCTTCACGTGCATTAGGAGAGTTTGACCCAAAATGCCCTGGCGAACTGCCAATAGTGTATATTGACACTCAGTATGGTGCCACCTCGGCCGATTACACTCGGTGAACTTAGACGTGCCACTCCACGTGTCTCAGGGATATTGCACCCTTGAGGTTTTGGCGAACCGCCAGCAGTGTCACTACTGACATTCAGTATGATGCCACCTCGGCCGATCATACTCGGTGGACTTAGACGTGCCACTCCAAGTATCTCAAGGATATTGCACCCTTGATGATTCGGCCTTAGGCCAACAATGCATTCAGCATTTAGTGAATCGTTATTATAACGAATGTCACTCGACGGAGTACGTGCCGTTCCACTTATTTCTGCTGAGTCGGGCTCAGAATTAATGTTTTTAACATTAGAGTTTATTAACTCAGACATGCCAATGTCTAAAACACTGACAGACTCATTCAATAATCCGCGCCAATAGCGCTTTTGTTGCCTAGCAAAGGTGGGTTCATGACTCTCCAAAACTTTGCTAGGAATATTGCGCGTGGCGCCTAAGGTCTTAGACCTCCAATCGATCCATGGCTCATGGTGTTTTAACCAGGCCATACCAAGGATGAGATCATATCTCGAATCCAAATCGAGGACGAGACAGCGTTCCATACTGTCAAAGTCCAGAAACTTTATACCTAAGTTCAATGGAACTTTGGGAACAGTGACACAAGTCCCAGTCGCTATGCGAATAGTGATTGTATCACCTTCATGCGCTCTAAGCGCCTCAACGTATTGTTGACTTCTTTCAAGGGAAAGGCGTCGAGCATAATTGCAACACGCTCCTGAGTCAATTAAAATTGATCACGGCTTATTAAAGCCCTTTACAGTCGCTTGAGCGACTAGCAAGCCAGGCTTGCGCTCTCGACCTGTGCCATTGAGCACCGAGCTAATCGGGGCTAGAATATGTTTATTCTCACCTCGTTGAGGTTCAACAGAGCCTAGGTCTCCCCCAGTAGAGCGCCCCGCACCTACTGGGTATCGACGTTTTCCCGCACCGTACCAGATCTCTGGTATAGGTCGGAGTTGGAGCTCATTCGAGCTTTACGCAAATTTCGAAGAGGGCAGGCAGGGCGTATATGTTTCGTGCTTCCGAACATCTACGGATGGTCTTATGCTGTTCCACAGCTTGAAGAGCCTCTTCTCCTTCCTCAACGAGGCTCAAATCCATATGTTCCGCTCTAGGAGATGGAACCCATGTGCTCGAAGAGCTTGTTCGGTAAACAGGCGTGCTAACGCGAGCAGGCTTAAAGTCAAACTCGGCGCGTAGCGCTATGGCAACTGCCTCTTCGAACGTAGCCGGATGAGATCGGAACAATTCCGTCCGGGCAACGCCCTCATTGAGACCTCCCATAAAGATGGTCACTACAATTGCTTCTTGCACAGGGTCTTGATGCATGGACGCAATGAGAGTTCGCAATTCCTGGACAAAGTCCCCTAGGGTTCTTTTACCCTGTCAAGTCGCTAGGGGCCGTGCTCGCATGCGAAAAGCTTGATCAGGCGGTGCAAACATGCTCGACATTTGCTGTTTCAGCGAATCTCATGAGGGAAAAGCGTCGTTTATGGACGTGCTGCACGATAGTGCTCATTCTATGGCTCTACCTCCAAGTTTGGAAATAGCCATTGCCACCTTTTGCCGTTCTGTTAAAAACTAGGCGGAATCAATGGACATTTCCATCTGCTTAATCCAAATTGGATGATATTCTCCCTCTTTTCCCTCAAAGTTTTCACATTTACAGTAAGAGGGTGGGCCCTCGGCTCTGAGTCAGGTACATAGATGTACCGGGTTGGCATAGATGCCGCTAAATGGTCCTGTACCTGACCGATCCGGGAGGCTTCGTACCGCATGAAGGCTTCAAGCCTTGTATGCAGGACCTCTGGTCCTTGGAAAAATAACAAATTCCACGAGCTCAAGCCCGAAGAAGGTTTTGAGCTTGTAATAAGCGGCGCGTTGCGCTTCTGACAATTCTGGAACCTCTTCCATTTTCGTGAGAAGTTAGTCTTGTAAGGACTCAGATGTAGATTGACTAAGAGTGCTTCCAGGTGTAGCGGAGCTACCTCGCTCCTAAAGTCAGAGGAAGACTTTCAGACTCAGAGAGTCACTTGGTTCTATTGAAGATGGGTTTTACAACTCAGGGAGTCGTACAAGCTATCAAAGCTTAAGGAATCCTAGTACAAGGGAGTCAGGGGTTCGTAGAACCAAGTGGCAACTAGCGGATATACCTTAGAAAGGCTTCTATCTCTTACAGATCAATGCGCAAGCCTTAGAAGGCACTTAACGCTATACGATCAAAAGAAGAACTGCACTTTATTTAATTATATAAATCTAAAAACCTTACCCTAGCTAATTAAAATAGATTTTGGCCGCCAGATTTATATCTGGCGGCGACCACATTTATTACCCATAATAAATGGGATTCAAGCAACTAACTATTTAAAAATTAGATAAAAGGGTATTTGACCCATAAAGTAAATGTACCCAGCAACGGTTCTCCAACCGATGTGTGCCCCATTACACTAGGCGTCATCCCTCTTAATGTGAATGCACCTATGGGCATCACATACACAAGGGTTGGACACAAATGTGAACCACACTCGCCGAAATGGTATTTGCCGCCAAGGATCTTGACTGCTTGGCCGGCTAGTCGTTGGCAGGCTTCTCGAGTCTTCACCTTGACCAGGAGGTTTTCGCCAGGCGCCTTAGTTAGCTGACCGAGTTGATGTAGCTCAATTTGCTGGCTAACAATAGGATTGCCATGATCCTTTAGCAACAAAGCAAGAATTTTGCTCGGCGCGGTACGCTGGAATGCCTGGCCAGTCTCGATGACCATCACAAAGCGCGCCCGAGGCAAAACATACGGGCGAGCGCCGTCAATAGAGGCGGCAAGCTGACTCCAGTCGCCACCGGACGCATACAGTGCGTCAATGGCTTCAATGTCCACAGCCTTGGGCCGAGGCATCTCGACTCGTGGCGGGGGTCACGACGGATCACCGTTGAGCGCTGAAGCAAGGCACGAAGCGTCGGCGTGCGCAAGTGCTCGCGATCAATCGACCGTGCGTCATCAGCAGTAGGGGGATGCGCAGCCCTAACATGGGTGGGTGGTATGCCTTGGCGAAAAAAGGTGTCAGGCAGCCCATCCTCGTCAGGATCCTGTAGAGCATCTGGCTCATTCATAGACGGTGCACGCAGCTGCACGACCATAGCATCGCCGGACTCCAAAGACAACTCAGCGAATCCGTGTTCGCAGGAACTAGTGGACTGTAGGTTCGAGGATCTTTCCAAAGATCCATCGACGTTCGCAAGTACCGGAGATAACAAATTTGGACCAGATGCAACCACAGCTTCCACTACTGACGTGGCAGATGTAAGGTCGTCGATACTGGAATCCATATGAGCAAATCGGAGCTGAGCGCAAAAGGGGAAAAGGGTTCTTCTGTTTTGGTTGGGTTGCTTGTGCTTGACAAGGCAAAATGAGAAGTACCTCAGTGGCCGAGTGGTTAAGCACTGGAACTGGGACCGGGAGGTACGTGGATCGATACCCGCGGAGGGCGGTACGATAAGACATCGCCGGAGATAGGCTAAAAAGCAGACGAGCAACCATCCAATGGATGGCCGCCCTGCCAACCCGCACCGAAGGTGTGTGATAGTTGGGTGGGAGGAGGCGAAATCCCCATAGTGTAATGAGGGGTGCGGGGTTCCAATAAGAGTACTTCGTCAAAATTGAATCTCTTCTGATTACTAAACTGATATTATCTATTTGTTTGAATGCCTACGGTATTTCAATTAAATCTGGCGTAGTTGGCATAGTTTTGTCCATTCTGTAACGGGCTAAAGTTTCTTTAATGTTACACAGTCCCCGTTAAGTACACTTGGTGCTTAAGGGAATGATCAATTACTTAAATAAAGTAATTAGATCCAGCACTCGGGTTTGACATTCTCGCCGAACGCTTCTTCATTGATGTGTCGAGTGTCGATAGTGACTTTGACGCAGACCTCATGCTGAAACGCTTCTTTGAGCTTGGAGCTCAGCCAGTTTATGGCACATTTCGTGATGTGAATTTGGATGCGGTCATTACTACCGCTACCTGGCGTATGTACTTCCGGTCTAGCCATTGCCAACCCGAGCTTGTTGTACGTGGAACCGCTTGCGATCAACTTGTGTTCGATGGCCGGGTCTACCCGGTACACGCAAAATTTTTTGCCATTCCCGATGCAGAGACTGGCGTACGGGCAACGTTCTATTCATGCTCTCGACCTCAAGGCAACTGCTGTCCCACGGTCTTCGAAAACTCCTACCATGCCGAGTGCCACTGCACCACAGCCTTCCTTCGTTGCAGTGGTACGCACTGACGGGTCAAAGACTCCACTTCAGCGATCTATTCGTGCAGGTGCATCCACGATATCTGGTATAGTCCCTGCTGCAGCCTCCCCTGAAAATTTAACGCCCAGTGAATTATCCCTTCACACTGCAGGATCACAGGTAATGTCACCACCAAGCAGTTTGAAATCCTCTCAGCTCATTCTGCTTCCCCCATCGCCACAACCCGTCCCGGCTACTGAGTCTGCATTGGTTCTTGTGACCGGAGGCAAGCGCAAGGGCAAACGTTCTCGAGCGGATGAGGACTTTGCCAACATCTTGATGAAGTCTCGTCCAAAGCCTCTCGCTGGTGTCACAACAAACAACTATTTTGACATTCTAAGCAGTATTGAAGTCGAGCTTGCTTGCTGCCCAGCGACGGTCGACGAAGTGGAAATACCACGGAACCAGATCGTACCGCGAAAGGTTCGCTCGCGTCGAGACCTGACTGCATCAAAGGAAGCTAGTCACTTCATTACCAAAAACCACACCAAGGTGGTTAAAATCAAGGAGCCTACTTCAATACAGGAGATCATCAGCGAGATGATTGCTGCCGAAGAGACGGCTACTCTTCAGCTTCTTCCCGATGGCTGGCTGCTGCGGACGCCATGGTGCGCGGCATCCAGAAGTCGCTCCATACGTCCAATAATCCTGATTCGCTGACTTATACGAGCTCCGTTAGATCTCCGTTGGCTGCCAATACTGCACTTCTGCGAGAGATGCGTGAGCTCAGCCCCAGCGTCACCGAACTGGCACAGCTCCACCTGGTTAATCGTATTTTGAGTGCGGGTACTCCTACCGACTCCACCACGTTTGCTCGTAAATGGGTAAAGTTCTTCGGCACCAAGGTGCCCAAGGCACGCGATGGTGTGCTCCAGTGCACTAAAGAGTGGTATGCGAACCCAGATCTAGTTACTATCGTACGCGCAACTAGAGCACTATTTCTTTTTGAGCTGATGTTGATGGGCACCGCGCCTCAGATCTTTGAGAACGACTACTAGCTCCAACGATTGACAGGTTGGTCGGTTCCCTGGATACCGGCGCACAACCGCCGTCTGCCCCACCCCAACATGCTACTGGCTCTTCTTCGCTTACCCATCGGCATACACTGCTTCACGATCTGGAAACAAGTCCAATGGCAAGGTGAAATGCTCGATGACCTCGAATATCTTCGTGACTGCGGACGCTTCTATCCTGAGAACGAGGAGGTGCTCCAGCTTCAAAAATCAGAGAATCGGCCGGTCCTAGTGGCGGGGCCGCTTTCAACACGCCACTAAGGTGGCTTCACGAGCGGATGAGACTGCAGTCTCGTGGCAGAACGTCACTTTGCTTACCGTCAACACGAACGGTATCAAGAATAATGGACACCTGCTTATTGAGCACTTGCTCTCCCAATATAGCCTTTCCTGCGTCCAGGAGACCAAGCTCCGTGATAGCCACCATCTGTCCACCTTCCAGTTTCACCTTCACGCTCGATTCACGCACAAATTATTTGTCAGCGATCCAGGCGCCGTCAGCACATCGCGGACGATGCACCGGTCTGGAGGCGTCCTTACTCTTATTCGACCCGATTTTCCATGTTTCGACACGGCAGCAGAACTTCGTGAACTGACTGTCCCGGGTCGCTATCTCGTCGTTCGACTAGTGGTCAATAGTGCCCCATTGTACGTCCATAACGTGAACTCACCAGTGGACGATCACGACAAAGCTGTCTTTTTCAATCACCTCCGTGTCAACAGCTTTGAAGATAATGCGACGCACATCGTCCTCGGTGACTTGAACACGCCTCTCAATCCTAGCCTTGACTCGGCACAGCCACGATTAGTTGCTCGTCCAGGCCGAAGCGCGTGTATGGACTGGCTAGGTCAGTTGGGAGTCGTTGACGCCTGGCGCATTCATCACTCCCGGGAGCGCCTGTACACCGGTCCACAGCCACGACTGAACCGGCTGGACTACGCTCTATTGTCAACGGATTTTTGCAACGCGTTATACGGGGATTCGACTTACTTCGATCCACAGGGCGCTGGCGACCATTTGGCACACACAGTAACATTGAAGTTCTTATTTCAGCCCCAAGGATACGGATACTGGCGATTTCCTGAATATCTTCTAGAATACCCTGATGTGGTCGATGCCATCCGCGGTGAAGCACAGCAGGCGCTTAACAACCTTCGCAAAGCATCTAATCCAGGCAAAGTATGGGAAAAATGGAAGAAATCCATTCGGCGCCAGCTATTGGCTCTGCAGCGGCATTTACAGCGGCAACAGGAAGGTGCGCTGGTTGCGGCACGAGCGACGCTCGACGAGCAGCTTTCATTTACCGCTCCAAGCGAAATGACATTTCACAATCAACGTTGCATGCCGCATTAGAGGCATACCGGGACTGTGCGCACCGATCCAGTTGCTATAAGCAAGACTCGGCTTTCGACTTTCACATTCAGAATTCCGAACTTCTTCTCGTTTTTTCTTCCGTCCGATTGATCCGTCCCTTAGACGGATAAGCATTGAGGAGATGCGGACTCCTGTTGGCTCCATCTCTAGCAACCCGGCGGACATCTCAGCCAGATTTCGGGCCCATTGGGGCTCAATCATGGGTGATGCTGCTAGTCTTGCCGGACCACTACCACCCACAGACCGCGCTAGCCGAGAGCAGCTGCTGTCTACGATCGACAAACGTCTCTCAGGTGCTGACCAAGATATTTTCAATGCTCCCATTGCTGGTGCTGACTTCGCTGAAGCACTTAAACACATGAGAGCTAATTCTGCCCCAGGCATGGATGGCCTCACTGCTAATTTTTATCAAATTAACCAGATACATTTGGTGAATGCCTGCGCATTGTGTTCAACCACCAGCTGGCAAGTAATGAGCTTCTTCCCTCTCAACGCAAGTCAGCTGTGTGCATGTTACACAAAAAGGGTCCGCGGAATGACCCCGGCAACTTCAGACCAATCTCGCTGATTGGTGTAGATGTCAAGGCGTTGTCCAAAGTGCTGACGTATCGCCTTCAGACTTTTCTTCCACATCTTATTCATGATGACCAAAAGGGGTTTGTCAAGCGTCGGACTATACATCACCACGTGAGGTTTCTCGCTGATCTACAAGATCTGGTGACCGAACTCGATGAGGACGCTTACGCCATGTTTCTCGACTTTGAGAAAGCGTATGATCGGGTCGAGTAGAGCTACATGTTTCAAGTGCTCGATCGCATGGGTGCTACAACGGGATGAGACGGTTAAGTTCTTGGGCATTCTCTTCGGTCAGGATCCAGTTGACGACGCCATTGTCGAGTTCATGGACCGGCGTTTCTACCAAGGCTTTTTGCACTGGTTTCGTAGAGCACGAACTCTTTAAGGCCGGTTGCTTATTTCGATGACAATGGTGCTTTCCCGACTTTGGTACTTTGCCGTATATGTACCAATCCCGTGGCACGTAGTTCAGCAGTGGCAGTCCACACTTAATCGCTTTGTGCTTGCGCGTCGCTACGAACGGAACGCTAAGCACATTCAGTTGATCCCTAAGGAGTTTCTGTACCAGACCCGCTTAAATCCCGACTTTGGTACTTTGCCGTACATGTACCGATCCCGTGGCACGTAGTTCAGGGGTGGTAGTCCACACTTAATCGCTTTGTGCTTGCGCGTCGCTACGAACGGAACTCTAAGCACATTCAGTTGATCCCTAAGGAGTTTCTGTACCAGACCCGCTTAAATGGGGGTCTAGGTATCCCTAGCATCGAAGCGGCGATCAAACGCCAAAAACTCAACGTGTTCCTCCAACTTATCGCTTCGTCAGCATCGGCCCAGCGTAACTGGACCACTCCGGGAACTAGACTTATTTCGCTGGCCTGTGTGGGGTCCCTGGAAAACTCTCGCCTTCCTCACTATCAGCCCTATGCGTCACGGAGCTTTGCTTCGGTGGAATGTGTTATCTCACTGGTGGCGACATGTCTGGCGTTTGTGGTATTTGATCAAGTGGAAGTTACGTGGAAGGACCTTTCCCATACGGCTCGCCTTGGGTACGTGCTACAGCAACCGATATGGTTTCATGCCGAGCCTGAATTCCAATTCCTCCTGGCGTCCCGATCCGATAGCTCCGCGCCACAGCGACGCAGTCTGTGCATGGTTGATGAACCTCAACGAAGTTACCGTCAACATGCCGCGACGACTCTCAACCTTCGGTGTCTTGCTGACTTTCTGGATTCTGATGGTGCTTGGCCGGATTCTGAATCGTTTGCTCGCGGCCATATCGACTACCGGCTCATGTCAATTCCCGCGTAGCAGCAATTTCAGTGGCTTCGACGGTTGCATCATGAAGTCACGCAAATTTATGAGCGCTACATGGTCTCTGTAGTCAGACGCCGCTACCACCTCCAGGTGCAGCGTGGACGTGTCCTCCTACACCGTACGTTGGTGTGCGAGTGGGTGACCGAGTTCACGTCGTGCCCTATATACCCCGTTCTCAGTTGCTCATGCTGGTGTGGACGGCTGCGCTGCCCACGAAGCCCCACCCAATCCAGTTACACGATGCGCGAATCACTGCAACTGACATCACGGTGTTCGTACACCAGTGCAAACGACTTCGGTGACTCCTCCTTCCAATCTATTCGGACTTGCAGTTTCGCCTTGCCTTTCGGCTTTTGCCGGTGCGTTCGCGTTTCACGTTTCTTCGAGATGCGCATCTCAACATCATCTATTGCGTCCGGAGTGGATGCCATGCAGTGGAATCAGAGCGGCACTTATTTTATGAGTGTGCCCTGCCGGCTAATCTGTGGTCGATCGAATTTCGCGACTGGTCGATCTTTTTTACTGCCATGCCATCGTGGCTCGATACTGCCCTTGGGCGACCGCCATGTCTTACGCTGGCTTGGCAGGAGCATGAAGTTGTTATCCGCGACTTATGGCAGGTCACGCGTTGTGCTACCCTTCATCTGCTGCGGACTGTGCGCAATGACGGCTTGTTTCGCCAGCGTGAGCCCATACCTCTTGGGCCAGCTTTACGTGTCCTCTACACCTCTACATTATATCTAGCGCCCACTTACGAGCTTGTCTACGTCAGCTGTACGGACAGACGCAACGAGCATCGCTACGGACTGTGATGAGCCAGCTTAGACGCTCACGCTCTTTGGGTACCTTTATGCAAGCCAACCCGGCATTGTTCTCAGTGCGCTCCTTGTAACCTACCCGTCATAATTTTCGACTTCAAGCCAGCTCTCAATGTGGTGGACTCAATTGATCCGGCTTCTTTACGGCATCACTCCACGCTTCCGGTGAGATGCTGTAACCATACTTTCAATTTTTCACGGTATTTCGGTGCGGTGGGTTATAATAAGTTTCAGAGGTTCTCTTTTTCTGCCTATGATGCCTCTGGCGGGTTATCATACATGAAGGATCCATGCGCGCCATTGGATAGAAACTCTCACTTTTCAGTTTGGTTTATATATAAACTTTATCTCAGTTCAAGGTACCACTCCGGTGGTTCAGTGGTAAAATACTCAAATTTTATTCGGAAGGTCACCGGTTCGATCCCCGGGGCCGACAGAATTGCCAAAAATGACTATATCAGTGTCGGTCAAGACTAGAGGGTCGTCGCCAGGGCCCGTAAGGGTGACGGGCGGCCCGAGCCTGATATATGATTACGGAGTTGCGGCAATTGGGCCTCATTCGCAAAATTTGACCGGGGGTAGGTCTTCGCTGGCTGGCCTCAGTAGCTTTGTATAGTGGCTCGAAACGGCTTAGAAACTTTCTGCAGGCCTGACCTTCCCGCCCCTGCGAGAATTTATACATAGTTTCCCGAATTATCTCCGTTTGCAGGATATCAGTTCTGACAGGTTACTTGGCCCTCAGATTTCAGTCCTCACTTCTCAATTTTCCTGCCCAGCTCAAGCCCAATTCTTAAAACCATCGACCGCCAAGATGGACAACGCAGCCGCTAAGAACCTCCCGATCGCGACCGCCTCCAAGGGGTCACCAAGACATCTGGATCGGAGTCGGATAAGACTAGAGGGTCGTCGTCAGGGCCTGAAAGGGTGACGGGCGGCCCAAGCCTGACTCTCGATCAAGGTGTCACGGTTGCGAATCTTCGACACGGGACCGCTTGTGAGGGTAGCGCGACCGCTGATACGGACGAAGTTGCGTCTAGTACTCCACTTGTGCAGCCCTCTCTTCCAGCCGTGGGATTTCTAGACGCCGCAGGTAACGCCCGCGATGCCAGCGGACATTAATGCGTCTGCTCAGCGTTATCACCTTCGGACGAGACTCGCTGCACCTCTTGTCCCAGCCCGGCCTCCCAAGCGAGCGCGTCGATCCTCAGCCATCGTCGAAGTCTTCGAATTTGATGCTATCGACGACCGCCGGGGATCTGCCGACTCGTATGAGTACCATGTTCGCTGGTCGGACACTGCTGAGACGTATTGGGTCTCCCGCCAGCAGCTCATTATTGATGGCAACCAAGCCTCTCTCGACATCGTGGATCGGTTCCTGACCCAACATCCAGATCGTAAGACGAGGTATCAAGCATTTGTGGCCCAGGATTGTCGCTCCCTGCTCGCCATGGCAGCCAATGAGGATAACTCTTGCGTTGCGCATGCTATCCAAATGGCATATGAGTTGCTGGGTCTCGATGAAGCCAGCCGCCATCTCCCAGAAATCTGGCGGGAGTATGTTGACCAAGCCAATCTCTCCGGGATCGATGTGTCCAGCGGCTTCAAGCATGTTGAACTGATAGATCGGTACTGCCGTTATGCCGTCCCCAAGTCTGGGTGGAGCATTCATCTGCCCCAACTTCGTCAAAATCTTTTCGACGGGGATGGGGTGGGCTATTTGGCCATAGCGCGACGGGTACTTCCTCTGCCTAACGTCGTCCTTGGACCAGGTGCTTACATTGTTGGTGCATATAAGAAAAATATGCGTCGCCATTGTTTTGCAATGCAAATCAATCAGCTCGGTGCAGTCATCATTCGTGAGAATGGAGCTAACGCAGGCTTGGGAGAAAACCGTTGGTTTCGTACCATTAGTTTTATTAGGCCTATCAAGGTCTTCCTTAGCGAGTAGGTTTTGTTTTCCTCCGCTTTAGCCATTTAAAGTCATAACGACTCATTTTGACATAGGCATAGAGAAGTAAATATCGTATTAACAAAATAATACAGATTTCTTGAACTCGGCCACTGAGGTCGATTTTAGTAATATGTAGACAAAGCAGTAAATGGGCTCCTGTGGCTGCCAGAAAGATTCTAAATGTACTTATTTTAATAATATTCTGCAAGTAATGGTATTTGCAGTTGGTTTAATTTCCATCTTAGATCTTTTCTAATATCTAAATTTCTAGTTTGGTTATATAATACGGATTTTTTTTAATAATTCGATATTAGAATCAATTAAATCTTTAGAGCTGTGAATATATCTGATTAGGTAGTGAATATAATGTTTGATGCGACGTGTACTTCAGAAAAGGTGAATTTAACCAAAAGGTAGTGAATATAACAACTCCGTATTTATATTCAATCGTCCACGATACTGTCTTTATTTTGCAAAAGATATCCACGAAACTGCCAACTAGAATCTTTATGAGGCAAAAAAAACTATTAGAAGTTTCGTGGACGATAGAAACATAAATACTATATGAAGGGATGGTAACAAAAATTTATGTGCATTTTGTGCGACTGGCACTTGTACTCTTGCCTTATATTCTTTAAGCAAGTATTGGCGTGGCTCAATCTGTTCTGCCGGATGCTGATCTAAGTGAGAAAGACGAGTGGAATTAGTGGACTACTGCATCTGGGTTGATGGCATACTTCCGTGTTCTTTCCGTTGTTGAATGTTTTGATAGCGACATCTGTGCGCTTTCACGCAAATTTCCCATTCTGGGCCAAATTCGTGTGAGCTGACGTTGTATTATTGCCCGTTGATTGCTCTTTGCTTGGATCAAGTTACATGCATGTATGTTGACCGAGAAGAACTACTAAACGGCTTTGCAAGTTTGTTCCTTTTGACAGCTCTTTGCGATCTCCTTATTTCGTCTTCACGAACTAGGTTTACGCGACCCTTTTATACTTGAATGTCGTGCAGTCCTTGGTCCTTAGCAAATTGACCTTAAGTTGGAGAAGAGTGCGCATACCCAACCAGCGCTGCTACCGTGCAGTGCTACAACTTTGTGGCAATTTTGTTTGAATGCAATCATGCTGCATACTTTGATCATTCTTCGAAGGAACAAAGCCTTTACTGCCAGTCCCGAGTAAATTATGTATTCATGACTTCTACGACTTCTATAACTTTTATGACTGAATGACTTCTATGACATTAGTCGTTTCTGTTTCTTGTACGTTGATGTGGAATGAAAGATCTGGCCTTGCCTGCTCAATTAATATATTATTGCGAATATCAATCAATAGCAAATACAAGAGATCTGCTCATCAAAAATTGAGATCTCTCGTTTTCGCCAGCTTCAAATGGCTATTGATCATCGTTCGTCTAGGTTTGGGCGGGGCGTTTATATATGTAAGCATTTAAAGCGACACTCATCGCCATTTTTATTTTGCCTTCACGGAACGAGGATCATTTGTAGTACATACCTGGCAAATTTGTGAGCTGTATGATCGTTTGCACCCGAACTCAGCATGGGCGCAGACTCGGCTATTTTTGTAGCATGGTGGATTAATGGCCGTAAGAGAAGCAACTGCAGGCAGTGGCTTCATCACACCAATATTGCTTGTCGCCACGTCCTTCGCAACGAGTTCACTGTACGCCGCTATGAGTTTTTCAATGCGTTCGGCACTAGCGTCACTATCGTCGGGGTTGCTCCAGAAGTCGAGACCATCTAACCACGTTACCTCATCCCCTGAGACAGTAACGCTGAATTCCACACCACCCGCCTCACAGAACTCTGTGTAATTGGCATAATTCGAATTCGTCTGAGGATTCGAAAGGGACTTAAGTCCTACTACATCGTCCAACGGAATGTAGCCAAGCACCTCTTAAGAAAAAGTACAAGTCTTGCCGTCAGGCTCCTTTCCAAGAGCACACAAGCCACCTGCGTATTCGGCACGACACGCCTCTGACTTGTCATACCAAAGATTTAATGGACAGCTATTTGGAATGAGAACCAGTAATTGTGCGGATACGGAGCAAGAAGCTCGTTGTCTTGTAGCGATCCGCCAACACAGAAACCTAGTTTAGGTTGGCCATTGATTCCAATGTACTGACTGCACACCTCAGCGAATGACCCATCTGCTTTAATGTGACATTGTCCGCCATCCATGGGTATGAGAGGACAGTGTTCGATGGTGAAACCATACTCATCCGTAACATTTGCATAGTAATTCATTGCTGCTGTGGGCTGAACCACCGATGTCTGGTAAAATACGACAAACTCGATGTTGTTTTTGCGCTTGCAGTCGGTCACGACAGAAGCGTTAATACATTCTGCCTGGACGAACTTTAGAGCGCCTTCCACGGCTGCCATGTTGACAGTATCAAGCAACGCACGGTACTTTTTATCGAACGTTGCGTAATAGTCAGACACGAAACGCTGCTTGTCGGTGTCCCACTGGGGCATATCACCCTGGACACGAGCCTGTAGCGAAGTTACCATTTGAAAAGGTTGTAAGGTCGATTTAAGAAACGAGGAGCGGCTACCTTCCGTTACGGCGGTATCATTATTATTTAAACTTTGGTAGTCGCTAAGCGATAATTCTAGTTGGAGAGCTGTCGAACAAGGAATCAACTCCGGCATGGTGAGTGCGTGAAAGTCTGCAGCTAGAGGCAGAGATAGCAGAATCATCTGCTGCGATTATGAAAGTACCCGATACAAAGCTCAAAGCCGAAGCAATCTTCATTGATCGGTGAGTGCTGTGTAACGGGGTGTATCGTTACATGAAATTAACAATAAAAGATTGTTAATTAATATTATCCAAAAGGTAGATAATATTTGGAGGAAATTGC
>NC_090617.1:5104151-5109037 GCF_004359215.1 Bremia lactucae
AGGCACTATTCATAGAAAGTTATTAATATAATAAAGTCAGTAGAAGGAGAAAATCGTTACGTAGGAACTTAATATTTTAACGCAGTTTTACTTTATTTCTATTCGAAGCCTTAAAATTTACCTTTGGTAGCTAAGACTTTTTAGCTGCATAAATTTTCCTCTGCACTGTTGGAATTGTTTGGGTTTAGATCGTGTGTCACACAGACTCGTGGGAGTAGTCGCGCAAATCCAGTCGACACTTCTTGTCACGATACTGACCTGAGACTTGGCATGTTAAGATCGCAGCTGAAGTTGTGGTCAATCAATACATATACTTTACTCTTCAAAATCCCGTTAGTCGGACTTCCTTGCGGATGCAAAATTCAACAGGTGATGAGCCCAAGCGACCGGTCTGACGCCTCTGCCGACGAGACGCAAGCACGCGTAACTGGTGGAGCCACTAATGAAAGGGGCAGAGCGCGGGTGAGGAGGTGTCATTAGTGGTCCTAAATTTGCGTATGGAGTCAAATGTTCTCGTGGCGAAGATGCAATCAGCACCGAACACGACACAAAAAAAATCGAAGATATGGTCATGACTGCAGTCATTTCGGAGCCACGTGAAACTCATGTACAACACGGCCCCCTCCACACTTTTCATATACGATTCGGCCATTTAGCGTTCGGCACAATTGAAGTAATGGCCCGTAATACCGGTTCTGGAATTGCAGTTACTGACCACTCAGGCCGTTTTGTGCGATCTGGGCGGAGGGTAAGGCGACTAAATCCCATCAGTCGCAGCGTGAAGCATTCCCCGATCGATCGAATAGGTGGAGAGTTTTGCAGCAATTTAAAAGGCCCGATTCCACCGATCGATCGATATGGCAAGTGCTATCTGGTCAACTTTGGGGAGTTTTTACAGGAAGAACGAAAGACCAAGCTGCTACAATTTTCAAGCGTATTCTTACGTATTTTGAAAAAGATTTAAATGACGCCTAGATGCTCTTCCCATTGACGAAGGAGGCGAGTATGCCAACGTTGACCTTTTATGCAAGCAGCAAGGAGTTTCGAGACAAGTTAGCGAGCTTGCAAATCAAGCAAGCAACGGAAAGGCTGAACGCAGGCATCGTGCTATGATGAACACGGTTCGATGCATGCTGTTTGGATCAACCATTACGAAGATGTTTTGGAGTGATGCAGCTCAGCATGCTGCATACATACTGGTTCGAAGACGACGAGGTCGAACACAGCATTTAGGCGGGCACATCTTAATGCGGCCACGCTCTTCTTAAGCACAAACCCTAGAACAGCGAGGAATCGGTTTGACCTTTTCTCGTGCGAGCAGTGCAGTAGTAGTAGTGGGCGCCTAAGCGACCTCACCTAACGCACTAACTTTTCTAGTAAAGTTTCGTCACGGGAGCGGTAATCCGTCTCCTCGTGCGCACTTACCAAGTAGGAAGGAGTATCAGACTGATTTATAATTAATCGTATTGAATATGAATAATTATTTTTACCAATCATAAACGTCATCTCTGTAGATAACACTAATATGTATTGCGGGCGTATCTTCCTAGATATCTCGCGTAACGGATGACGCTTAGCGTCCCTTGTTATGTGAATACACCTAAAGCATCATATACACAAGGGTGGGTCACATTTGAAACAAACCCAAGTGGTGGGTCGAATTACTTCATTTAAGTAATTGACCATCCCCTTAAGTACACCAAGTGTACTTAACGGGGACTGTGTAACATTGGGGCAACTTTAGCCCTCTACACCATCCCCCCAATAACAACGAATTTACATTTTAAAATTCGTCAAAGAGGACAGAGGACCTGCGAGCTGCTTTACGCGCCGCCTTGTTCGCTCAGTAACTCTAGGGACCTGCGTTTACATGCACGGCGCCAAAGATGCCACCTAAAGGGGCAATGTTTGTGGGTTGTCTGCGAAGACACCCACTCAACCACGAGCTAAGCGCCTTGTTAACACGCCGGCAGCGTCTAATGCCTTAGTCGAAACGCCGACTACTCCTGCTGTCGCGTAACTTGGCTTAAGGATCCAAGGATGCTAATCCCTCTCTCATTGCCGACTACAATGAGTCGACACCTGCCGTCATCTCATAGTAGTGATGCGGACAACGAGCTCACGAGGAAGGGTAATGGCGCATTATTGCCCATTCAACCTTCTCTTATTGCTCAGAACATGGAGACGGCAACATTTACGAATGCTGTCTCGTCGTCTGCGCTGGATAGCGCAGCAACCATTAATGAGAGCGCTACCCATACAGGCGCAGCCGCTACTCCGTTGAGTAAAATCACAACGTATATTGCTCAGACCATTATTCATAATAGTTCTGTCATAGAGCATTCTGAGCCTACAGCTCCGCCGACGACACGTGAACGTGCTCAGTCAGTGTCACAAGCCAGTCGTTTAGAACGTGACTATGTGATGGGTGGCATTTCACTGATGTCCCCTCCAACTAAATGGCCTCGTTTAAACGGGCCAAGAGCGTCGCTCCCAGAGCGCGCTCTTCTAGACACACATAAATATTATGGCGTCTTTAAATCATGGCGGGCTCAGGGGAAATCGCTTGGGCGTATTTTCCCGATCCCGGTCGTGTTGCGTTTAAATGAAACGCTCGACCAATACGAGGCAGAATTTCTGCGCCGCATTCCACCGCATTCCGATGCCATGAAACAGCGGCCGCAACAAATTATTTTCGCTCGCGTGTGAAAGAGACCATGGGCGGTACTGTACCCTCTGTTTTTTCTCACAACGCTGCTTCTGCTAGTCCATTGGAGACTAGCAAAGAGGCCTCAGCTAATGCTTTTTTTATAGGCAGCCACCAAGCCGGGCACATCAAAACGTAGGGTATCGATCGGTTCCCAAGAGTCGGAACTCTTCGGGTAACTTTTCCATTGGACGAGGATCTGATACTTTTGCCTCACGGATCGGTGGGCAAGCAACCGTCCAACAAGAAAGCATAGATTCCACTCGCATACATCAGTGCAGGCGGCGCCCGATAGGAGTGGTGATCTCGCCCACACCTACTCGCGGCTGCCTACCTTCGTCCGTTCAGTCACAGGCGTTAAGCGCTACTGAAGGACGTATTGCGGATGTCGCGGGTCAAGTCTTGCGACTGACCTCAGATCTTTATGATGTCCGAGCGAAGGATCGTCAGGGTTATGAACGCCTGAATACTCGCTTGGATTTTTCGAGAGGATAATGCTGAGCAATCTGCGTTAATCGCGTTATATCCCTCGCTCTCCGAGTCCTTTTCGTGGTGAGAGGAATTGGTCGGCTGATAGTCTTTCACCTTCTCCGTCTCCCTTACCTGAACGACGCTCGACTCACAGTCGGCGTCACTATCGGTCTCTTTAGACGGATGGGGGTATGTGACCTCATTTGGGTCTACATACCGTTTCAGACGACCCACGTAAAATACGGGTTGCGTCGTCATATACGGGGAAAGGTGTGACTATAATTTATGTCTCCAATCTCTGTTAATACCGTAAAGGGCCCAATTAAACGAGGCAACAAATTCGTAGTACCTCCAGGTAGTACCAAAATTGCATTTTTAGAAAGGTTAGCAGTACTTAATGGTTTTTTTCACTCACTCTAAAGCGTTCATTATTTTTGGGACCATTTCGGTCCGCATATTCCTTTTGTTTGTCCTGTGCGCTTGCCATCGCGTCACGGACTTTTCGGGTGATGGCTAACCGCTCATCCGAAAAGCGTTGAGCCTCGCTCACGCTTTAGCATCAAAATCGCCTGTGACACCGCCGAGAGGTCGGTCGGAGGACGTAGTTTTATTGACCACTGCTAAATTGGCAGGATCACTAGGAAAAGGTTCTGTCGTTGAGATGATACCCTCATGGGTCATCGTCATATTGACGAAACTATGTCCCTCTTCCGCACCGAGCATAGTGAGGGGCCCTCCCCCACCAAGCCTCGGGCTGAGCACAAACGGGACTGGCATCCGAGAATGGCGCAGTCCGTTAATATAAAGCGGTGTCTCACCCGCACTGGCTTGGACACTGTTATTTATAGCGAACTCCACAAAGGACAATAGTTTGCTCCGTTCTTTGGGAGTTGCTATCGTGCGTAAGACATCCACGACGACCGGATTGGAACGTTCTGTTTGGCCATCGGTCTGGGGATGATCTGTGGTCGACATGTGGAGCTTGCTACCTAGCAGCTCGAACACATGTCGCCAAAACCAGACGTTAAACGTGGATCTTGGTCCAATACTATGGACTTAAACATCCTGTGAAGCCGGTATACATACTCCAGGAACAAGAGAGCTGCGCCCTTGCTGTGATCGATTTTTTACATGGTGCTAAATGCACCATTTTGCTCAGTGTGTTTACAAATACGACGAGCCCCGTCCGACCCTTATGATCGGGCGGCATGCCGAACATGAAGTCCAGACTTACTGACTTCCAACAATTGGTTGCAATCAGTAGCGGCTTCAGTGGCGCACTGCTGGACGGTGCAGGCTTAATGCGCTGACACTGTTCGCAAGAGCGAATATAGTTGGCCACCCATCTATATAGGTGTGGCCACCAAAATTCCTCTGACACTCGTAAGAATGTCTTTTCACGGCCCAGATGCCCACTAGATGGTGCATCATGGAGCTCGTGAAGGATCATCAACTTGAGATCTGTGTCATGAGGCACATAGATTCTCAAGGGATCACAAGGTGACAGCTGATGCCATAACAGGCCATCGCTGTAGCTAAAGCGATTGAGCTTAGCTTTCAGGTGCGACGGAAGGGAAACCTTTCGTCCACCGAAGTGATCCAACAGCAGGCGACAGTGGTCGTCCTGACTGTAGCTCTCTTTTATTTCTGAGGCCAATGAGCTCGTCACGTGGTATGCCTTCATGGCTGCCAACGTCGACGGCTGAAA
>NC_090617.1:5110922-5148487 GCF_004359215.1 Bremia lactucae
CGTTGCACTCCTGGCTAACGCACCCCTTCCAACCGCACCAGGCTCTTGGCACTGTGCCGGTTTATGCGACGCATGACTTCTTGTCAGCTCGCCGTCTACTGCCACAGGCTCTCGGCTCTGTGCAGGACATTCGGACGCATGACTACTTGTCATCGTCCTATTCACTACCTCAGTCTCCACGAGCTGGGTAGGAATTGGTGACGTTTGACATCCCGTCAACGCACCCTCAACTGTGTTCGACACGACATCAGTTGCATAGGCCTCTCGCAGGAGCACATCCTTTCCGGTGTCCTGCGTAGAGTTCACAACTGTGCGTGTACGCCAGTCTATCCATGGTTGGTACTTTGCTAACCATGACATGCCTAGGATGAGGTCATACGGACTCTCCATACCTAGCACTGTGAACTTCTCTCTACAAGGGAAGTCACTAAAGCTGAAGGCGATTTCTGCCTGAACTCCCTCAGATTTTACGAGCGCGCCGTTCGCTAAACGAACGGTCGCCTCTTTTCGCTTGCCATCCTGTCAAATTGACTCAAGCGTCGCCGGACTCTGTTGTTTAGCAGCAAGTTTTACAATATTTTGTGATGCACCCGAATCCACAGGAGGGTCATCATATGGTCATAGCCTCGTACTCAAGCACTATAGATCAGCCTGGAAGAGGTCAGGGACTGTGCTACCCATTTGTTTGATAAATCAGAACTTAGGGGTGGCTTCAGAGTCCGCATCAGTAGGGCATCCCGCCCCTACTGCGCTCCTGCATTTCCCGACCCCTCAGTGGTCGATGCAGAACTCATGCGTCTCGTACGCTGGTTCTTGCCATCGCCCTTTGGGTTTGGAGTCCTCTTGCTGGGCATCTTCGCCCCAGCAGGGACTCTGGCATAGCAGCGAGCCATCATATGGCCGCGCTTGCCGCATTTAGAACAGACAACGTCTGCATTGCCCAACTCCATGGGAGTGGCATCTGTCTTCTCGGCCGACGGCTCATACCAAGCTGTCGCCGAGGTTGTAGGATTGCTCCTCAACTAAGGCAATTTGGATTGCCTCTTCCATCGTCGACGGCACCTTTCTGAAAAGGGCCTGTCGCGATGGGCCATGCCGCAGTCCGTTCATAAACAAAAGCACCTTAATGAGCTCCGGAATTGGACCTAAGGCTGTGGAAGCCGACAGCGAGCGCATCTCTTGCACATATTCTTGCAGAGATCGCTTCGCCTGTCGCGCCCCAAAGAAGCACGCCTGAAGCAACACTTCGTTGTCCGGCGGCTGATTCATGGCGGAAATCGTTTCCTTAAAGATCGCCCATATAGGGAACGCGTTTCTGTCCGCCATAAGCGCCAAGTAAGCCACTCTGAGGCCTTCCAGCGCAGATGCGACATGGCGTACGACACCATCCGGCTGTCGTCCTCGACGAGCTGCACGACACCGCATTGCTTCACGGCGAAAAGCCAGTGGACATTCGTATTCGCTGCAGTCCCATCGAACTTGGGCGGGTCCATCCGAATGGGCCTCGGATGATGCGGCCGGGCAGAGAGCATCTCAACAGTCCTGTTGAGAGCCTCGCTCCGAGCCTGCTCATGCCTCAGCTTATCCTGAGTCTGAGTGACGGACACCGCCGCAGCATGGCTCTGTGCATCGGACGCGGCTGTCCGCTGTCCGCGAGCACGAATGCCTCAAACTGCTCCAGCTGAGCATCATGTTGCCCAGGAGGACTATCCAGGAGCCTGGCCAGGGCTTGTTCACCAAGTCCCTGCGCCATTAGCCCTGCCACCTCCCGATGATGTTCAGAAAGGTGGAAAACACGAGCCTAATCAGTATTGAGGCTCATCCTCACGTACACACGCAGAGATGCGGGTCGTGAAGAGGATTTCAAGTGCTACCAAGTGTAGGCGGGCACGTCGTAATGCGGCCACGCTCTACTTAGGCACACACCCTAGCACAGCGAGGAAGCGGTTAAACCTGCTTCTCTTGCGTGCAGTGAGGCAGTTGCGGTGGGCGCGTTAGCGACCTCACTCAACGCACTAAGTACTCTGGTTAAGTGTCGTTACAGGAGCGGTAATCCGTCTCCTCGTGCGCACTTACCAAGTAGGAAGTAGTTTTCAGACTGATTTATATTTAATCGTATTAAATATAAATACCTATTTTTACCATCAAAATGTCATCTGCATGCCCGGATTACGCTACTACTATTTGTGACCGAGGATTGCGTCAACGACTACAGAAAATTTAGTCAACAAAGTGGTCATCATATTTCAGTGCCCAATCTTAGGTATTGTCGTTGCAGCTAAGTGATTTTGAAGGTAAAGCTGCAACTCAAGTAATGCTTACGATAACATACAGAAAAGGGTTGGTTAATATGCATAGTTAAATTTAGTGTTTGCACCTTTTTTGTACGCAAAATTTGAAAGAAAGTTATCATTTCAGATTTTAATCACGTAGTAGCTCAGTCGGTAAGATGTGACAGCACTAACTGAGAGGTTACGGGCTCAAGCCCCGTCAATGTCCAGCAGTGTAAGTATTTAGGGAACATGTGTTTGTGGTTCATCAGCGCTATCCTGCCAGATAGTGACGTCCCCCATTTCGTGCAGTGACACAAACAGATGGACAGTTTCGTGATTACAATCCAATGCTCGATAAGAACGAATGGTCAGCAACGTTTCATTGGAAAAAATGGACGTGATATCGAATCATTTACAAATAATTGAACCAATTTTAATTTACAGCTTCGGCCTAGAGTAATCTTCCTATTTGCTCAAGATGCGCATCTTTTAATCGATTATAAGCCCAAACACCGATTTTTATTTCTAGGTGGGGTCTTTTACGGGTCCAACTACGCCCCGTGGAGCTTCAAGATGAAGATGTACATGATGACCAAGGGACTATAGGAGGAGGTCGTAGGCGATGGTGTTGTCACAAAGACAAAGGTGCAAAAAGCGCATGCGGCAATCGTGCTCAACCTCACAACTCTCAGTTTATGCACGTAGTGGTCGAGATGGTAGGTCCGCGAGAGCTTTCATCGGAGACATGACATGCAAAATCAGCTGTGGCTTAAGAAGAAGTTTGCATCGTTCAAGTTCAATACATTGTCTATTAGCGAGCACGTGATGGAGATGGAAGACCTCGTCATGGAGATGAACAAGATCACATATGGTCCTAGCGAGGAGGGTGTTTGCGCTGTGATACCAGTGAACTACGAAAGCCTTCTTAGGCCTCTCGCATGTCTGTAATGACCTTCAACTTAGCTGTTTCATGTGAATAAAGCGACATCTACATACGTGTTGAAAGTAAGAGCCGATCCCTGGCTCTGTCACCGTAGATGGCCAAGCCAACTTGCTGTCGCTCTATTTGGAACAAATAAGCATTCATGGCTGGTGGCTGACACGTGTGTTCGTAACTAAAACATTTTGATGATTTCACATATGTATAGAAAGGGCATGCTAACCCTAGTGTGTACCACACCACATTAATGTTTAAGAACCGAAGTGCATCGTTACAACAGTCAGCTTAGTAATCGCATGAGGTCGACGCCTTTTAACAAAGTTATATTTATCTGCCTTCCTTACATCTTCATATATATGTACGCTGTAAGGTGGCCAAGCATGAGGTTGATTGGTAAGGAAACTGAAGTCCACTTAACCAACATCAATCTTGCGCTAGGATAAAACTATGATAGTAGAACATTGACGCGTACGAAAGTTGAATGCGGTAATCTATTGTAACATCCGACACCTAGTAAGGACGTCCCGTGGACGCCAGGCAGGTGGTACCTGCAACGGGGCACCATTTGCTAGTGCTGTCAACAGTTCTAGACAACCTACAATGATTAGAGTGAAGGTGGGATGGCTTGGTGACTCCCGTACACGACGTGAAGAGGAAGATTTCAGCTAGCTAAGTAGTTTTAGCTACCAAAGGTTAGTTCAAAAGCTCTAAAATAGAGAAAAAAATGAAAATGGTGTTAATATTTCAAGTTCTACTGAACGATCTCTATCTAATACTGTCTATATTATATCAAAAGCAAACTATGTATGGCGCCTACTTGCGCACCGCACAATCGTGTCTCAATAAAGATAATAATTTTGCACTTCTTTATTACTTTCTTCTCATAGGAAAAAATATTCACTATTCCTTTAATAAAAATAATAATTATGTAACGGGACACCCTGTTACCCCCCCAACGAACAGTCACAATAGTGACTGATGCGGAGTAACAGAGAAATTCTATCATGTCTTTCCCTATAATTTTGCATTATTGGAGTTTTATTTCAAATTTCCATTTTGTCGCATTATTTGATTTTTGTTCAGAAGTCAATTCGTTTGCGCATGGCTACTAATAAGTCTGTGCGCGTAGCCGGTGAGGCCGCAAAGCTGGCAGCTGCACGGATCAGTGCAGCTGTCGGTAATGCAAATCTTTTAGTAGACGCTAATGCGTCTACTGTGGGCAATAGTTCATTTCCTACTCCCATTGGAAGTGACTTGAATTTGTCATCTACTGATACCATTGCAGGTGGCTATGACAAGTCACCTGCTACACCAATTGTAAATGGCTGGTCCAAGTCACCGTCATCGCCCGACTTAGTGGCTACTTTGAGGGCCGCCAGATCACTCGGGGTCGAGTCCGTTTAACGTTTGGGTTCTAACGTGACAACGAAAGAGACGATGACTAGGTTGTTCGACTCGTCAAAACTCTTTGGTGGGGAGTCATCGATGATGACTCCAAGGGCGACGACCACTCTGGTGACGTTAGTATCCGTTACCAGGAACGAAGTGATCGTGAAGGAAAGAAAGCTGCTGGTGGTGCTAGTTTGCATCACAAGAAAAAGAGATATCATAAAGATTGCTCCAAGAACCAAATTAATGTTAACATGAGCCAACAGGAGAGGGACCGCAATAGGTTGCGGTTTGCTCGTGAAAGAGGCCTTTGTTGCCCTCTAAGGGTAACCTAATTCGTTGGTCTGGTATGAACAACGTTCGAAATCATATTCAGTTATTCGATTCATCCAGGCTTCACAAGCCTGGTGAGGATTAAACGGAATTCTTCATCAATGCTTTTTTTCGGCATCAATGGTACTCTTGTAAGTAGGCAAAGAATGTCAAACCTTTATTCCAAGCTTGGACAGCAATCGTCCAGAATGTGCAAAGCATATACCGTGAGGCCTGGCATGACAAACTGAATGTTTTCCGTGAACGGCTTGAAAATGGACCGTAGCCGGTGCACGCTACAAGCTGCATCGTTTGTCTAGAGAGGCAGGGATACATTGCCTCCGTTGAAGGACTCATGATTATGCTGTTATAAGGGCGCAGGCCATGCCCTTAAGGAAGCATACTCCCTTAAAGATCGTTATTGGAGGACGCCCATCTCTGTGCTTAGATGCTCGTAGGGATTGAGATCATCAATCCTTTTATGACCTCGGGATCTGCTCGTTCTCTGATGGACTCTCTGTCGAGGAGAATAGGATTCGGCATCCTGTCGAACGAGACCCGGAACGTCCATCATTAGTTGGGAACGAGGTTCCTTACTATCATGCGAGGGTGGATACTGTCGCCAACGAACGAGATAACTCGTTCGACCCCCTTTACCTCACGGTGTTTTGAGAGGGGTTCAACAAGAAAAAGCTTCTCGCCACTAGAATCCGTGATGATTTTGTTGGAGGGGGAGCAAAAATCGGGTCTGTCTCGTTTGACGAACCCGGGTCAACATCGTTTTTAGACAACACCCTGCACTATTTGAGTGATCACGAATAATCCCGTCGCCGCGATTTAGCGATGACGGTTGATAATGGTTCTCGTGATCAGTTGAATAATTGCGCGTAAGTTGCGACTGATCAACTGGGAACGCAAGGACACATTAATCCCTTCAAGCGAGCCGGTGACAGCTCGTCAGGAGATCTATTCCTTAGATTAAAGAGTAAATTGTCTAGTTCATGAGAACCAAACTCTGTCCCACGACTAAATTCTTTTCTCGGGACCATTAGGCTTTAGTAGACGCCTTAAACCGAACCGGGGTGACCCAGAATCGGAAGAAGCCTCGAACTGGTGGTAAGGGCAAAAATGCCCAACATTAAACGTAGGCATCTTACAAGGCAGCTTGATCGTGTACGCATTGCCTTGGCGGTGCAGTACCCGGAACGTGCCGATATATATGGGCAGAAATGTATTACTGACTACCATCGTCACTACATGTTCTGGTAGGTTTACCGTAGACAGTAGGACTAGGTCGTTAACATCAAAAGAAAGAATGTTTGCTCTTCCATTTTTGTCAGAGTTTCGTTTCTGTCTGTCCACCGCTTCGGCGGTAGAATCTTGAAAAGACGGACCACTGTTTCTCCAGCCAGCATGAAATCACCTGCTGACTCGGGTTTTTTTTTATCTTCAGTGCGACCGGGACGCACTGCGGAAATGTTATTCTTCTCGTTAGTGAGAGCATTACTGTACTCATTAATATTGTTTCTGATGCTGAATCTTTCAGCATCGTTATCGAAGTCAGTAATAGCATTATTGATATTACTGAGTTTGTCAACTTCAATGTTGATTGAATCAACATTGGTATACTTCGCATTGGCCTTAGGGCCAATGCGGGATGAGCAAGAGCTAGAAAGTTTTTCGCTCGTGTGAACCCCTCCCCCCTTGAAGAAGAGTCACTCTAAACAAGTTGGGTATACGTGGGTGGCGGAAGCCGTTCACGAAAAACAGTGTATGATTTTTAAAAGCATGCACTGAATTGTTGATGGAAAAATCTACCATTGGCAAGAAGTCGCTCTTACTCGTAAAAGAGTGGACGTATCCGCGAAGTATCTTTTCGATGGTACGATTTACACGCTCGGTCTGTCCATCTGTTTCAGGATGGTCAGAAGTTGACGTATTCAATTCTGTTCCAAGTGAACTAACACAGTTTGCCAATCCTCTGCAGTGGAGATAGGGTCTCGAGCTGAGACTATCTCACGGGTAACCCATGGTATCGAAACGTCGTGTCACAAAAACACAGCGCAGCCTTTGGCTGTGCTCGACTCCGGGACGGCAGCAAGATAAATTATTTTGCTTAAACGATCAACAAAGCAATAATACCATTATTCTTGGGATCGTCTTCGTGAAATCCGAAGACGAAGCCCATAGATACGGACTGCCAAAACTCTGCCGAGCGGGCAGAGGTTAAAACGGAGCCCGAAATGAAGAACTAAGCTTCACCCGTTGGCAAACTCCACAAGCACGCATGTGCTTGCGAACGAACTCATACTGTCTTCGCCAGTAGAAGTCGCGACTTATGGTGAGTTAAGTATTCTCACGTCCACGATGACCACCTACTAGTGCATCGTGGCACTCATACATAATGCGTAAATGCAATTCATTATGGGTGGGGATGACGACGCGAGGTGTGTCGCCAGTAAATGGCTGTGTAATCCAGTAATGGATTACGTGTTGTATTGATCTGATGGGGATCGATACAATTTCAACAATCCTTTTAAGGATTGTTCGGATGGATTTCTTAGGTAATTGATCAACCTTTTGAGCCTTATCTTCTTGAAATTCTCTTCTTACGTCGTCGAGTAATGTTGACGACGGAAAACTTCGTATTGCAACAGTGGCCTTATGCTGACTGTTGATTTGCGCAGCCGGCTCAAAATCGGGCCGGCGCGTAAGGACATAAGCGACGACGTTAAGTCGTCCGGGTATATATCCCACGGAGAAGTCATACTCCGCGAAGAAAGACAACCATCTCGCCATTCTTTGCGAGAGATGTGAACTGTTTACGGCCGTGCGTAAAACGCATGGTCCGTATATATATATATATATATATATACAATGAATGGTCAACCTCGCAAAAGATAGACCATAAACTTAACCAGTGCATATTTCATGGCAAGGGGTTCCTTGCCATGCACTGGTTACTTGCGTTCAGCTGGTTTACATTGACGCGATTTATAACAGACGACGCGCTCTGCGTCGTCTGCGTCATATTGCATTGACGCACAGCCGATTGCAAAAACTCTGGTGTCACAGACCACATGAAAAGGTCCGCAATCGCCAGGATTGGCGATTGCATCAGGCTTTGCTTGATACCCTTAAACGAACGCTGACAATCCAATTTTCAGACCACTTAATATTTTCTAAACAAAAAGAAAGATGTACTGTCATTTGGCGTAATTGCGTGGGTACTTGTGCAGGTGCGCAGCTAAGACTTGTGCAGGTATGCAGCCAAGCCGCGAAACTTTCGAAGCCCTCTTATCGACTGACATAGGCCAATCGGTGATCGCCTTGATTTCTTTTTCGGATCCTGGCGTACACCCTGTTTATCCACGAGGCACCCAAGAAGTGGTATTCAGCTTGCAGCGAGAATACACTTCTTGAGATTTGCATACAACTTTTGCTATCGCATAAGTGTAAGAACCTTTAGGACGTGGGTACGATGTACTTCAACATCCAGCTTTCCGATCACGGCTCTACTTAGAGTGTTTACTGCTGTAACGGGATATCCTGTTCGCATAAGGATCTGATAAATCCATCCATCAGGCCGTTGAAGAAAAGATAATACTCTTTGACATGCCATATATGATTACGTCATTTCGTGTTTTTGGTGTTTGAGCCAGTACCGTTGCAGCATTCTATATATTTAATGCATGCACATTCCGCCACCCTCCTGTTGCTTACGCACACCGAAGGTCGGAAAACTATTTGGAGTAGTTGACTCCCTCATATGACCCGCTGCTACCGATCGGGATAGAATTTTGTCGATCGCTAATACTTGTTCACGAGGCAAAGATCGCTGCTTCTTTCGAGCCTGGTTTCAGGTCGATTTCGTGTCGGGTACCTTTATCCTTTGGCAACTTGCACGGTATTGACTTAGGCAACACATCCTTGGATTCGATCACATCTTTATACAAAGGAGTTGTCTTTAAAGGAGCCAAGATTGGGACCTTAAACGTACAATTCCAGTCTTCTCATTGAGGACACTTTCGTCTATCGATGAGCTGCTAAGAACCGTTCGTTCTCAGGATATATTATTGCCGACCGAATATTGGCCACGTAGCTGTCATCTGTGACAAGTACGTAGATCTGCTTGACTTTGCTACCACGCAGATCACGCAAGATTCGTTTCGGTTCAAGTGTCTAGAAATTGAGTTATCTCCGAAGTTAAGTTCGGAGCCCTATCATATCAAGTGTATAAGCGCCTACACTTGATCCATTTTTTACTAAGACATTAAATATTTTAGTCTCCTCTTTGGAACTTATTTCCAAATGTATATGGGAACTTCTGCCCACAGATTTCTGGGGGCTTATTGCAGATTCTGGGGACTTATTCTCTCAAGTTTTATTTGGGGAGTATCCCCTTCTGCCTCTAGCTGTGGCTGTGGGTCCATAGCGAGATCCTCTACGAAAGACTCTACAGTCGATCTAGGACTTACGCGCTGCTTCTTATAGAAAAGCGTTTATATTTTTCTCGGATGTTATTTTCAAGCAAGCATCCTTGTTTTGACGCTGCCTGTGCTTGTGCACAGTCGTCGGGATCTAACTCTTAAGTGTGATGTATTCACACTAAGGTTTTCTGCAGTCGTGCAATCGACCTAACCATAAGTCAGGCCATCGCACTCACTCGTTGGACATCGTCACGCTTGCGGACGCTCCAAGACGTTCATCAGATGACCCTCTGAACGAGAGACAGGCATCGTTACGGCTTGATGCTGCCAGTTTCTACATGGCTCGTACTTTCTGAGCCATGGTAACCAAGCCCGATGACATTAAATTTGTCATCCAAATCAAGTCCGATGAAATCATCATCGTACTGTTTACCCTTTAAAGTGTATTGGATACCACCTGTTTCATAACTGTTACAGACGCGCATGTTGCTAGGCGGACTATCACTCTCGTTAGAGGAATACCGCGCTCAATGTTTTTATTCTGCAATCGTCTAGCGATCGGCGCCTAATAAAAATTTTGACACCCCGCAATCGCCCGAGAACTTTAGTAGCAATTTATCTGCCACTATAATTTTCAAGGTGATGAGGTTAACCTCATCACCTGGGGCAGTTACACACAATGTTTGTGTGTGAGGAGCAACTTCTGTTAAAAAGCCTGCAAATTATTTTGACGTTGCTGGATCATTAGGACCCTTCGCACCTACTGACCCCGACCGGTTTTTGACGATCCGTCTCGCCGCTGCGATTTCGCAACAGCGATGGAGCCGATTACTAGTGGCAGGTCGATCATTTCGCTCAGTGTTTGTAGGCACTGGCCGTGAGGCACTCTCATAGGCATAGTGGCCCGTGTTTTGACAACGATTGCATTTTGCAATCGTTTGTGACTTGAAGAGGGAGGTTTCTAGCCCTCCGCATACGAGAGGTCCATAGGTTCAGGACCTCCGTTTTCTTGTCGTCTTGGTAGACGATAAGCACCATAGTGAACAAAAGCCTGTTTAACACTAAAGTCCCCCTGTTCCGCTATAGAAATCGCTTGGTTGAGCGAGTCCAGTTCAAGCCGGAACAGGTGAGAATTAACATTACCATCTGCAAGTCCTTTAATAAACACAGTTACCTGTGTTTGTTTATCATTTGGATTACTCACGACATAACTGACCAGGTATCGTGTATGCTGGGTATAAGCGTGAAGGGTCACGGTTGCCTGGTTCAAATCCAGGAGCTCGGCTTGAGCTCAAATCTTTGCCTGAGCCGGGTCTCAAAGACAACATACGACATAAAAACCAATGGGTCGTGAAGCTTGAGCCATAAGGTCCAAGATTTGGCACGTCTGGCTAAGTTGGACATGCCAAAATTTACTTTCGTCGCATCATCATTAATGCGGCGAGCTGAATGGCGTCGTCTAATTCGACGAACCATGTAAAAGGGAGCTGCCTTAAGCTTAGAGATTTCTATCTTTAAGCTTTTGGGTCGACGTGGAAGCGTCGGCCCGCTAGCAGCATGCAAATGCTGCTGTCTTAGCAGTTATAATTGCTGAGCACCCCGTTCTCTCATCACATCCGCGTGTTGAGAGCCTTGCTGATGAAGGAATGCTACTTCTCTTGGGCCCCGTCGCTTTGTGTTGAATGAGCTCGGCTATAGCCGCATGTTGCTCGTCTCTTGGCAGAGTGAACAAAATTGCGCTAACGCCTGACCCGCCTACGACCGAACTCATCCGTTCGATCGCTCTCTATTTGAGGTCACTCAAATGGGTAAACATTTCACGCTTTGCCATCTTGATGGGCTTGATAGCTCCCACCTTCTTCATCTAACATGTCTACGTTGGATCGAACGTGCGTGGGCCGTTAATCGGACTACGAAGTGCTACCAGGTGTACCGGGGCACCCATTGCTAGTATGTAAACAGTATTAGACAACCTACACTGATTACGGGTGGCTCGGTTATTTCACGCACACGACGGGCAGAGAAAGATTACAGGTAGCTAAGTAGTCTTAGCTACCAAAGGTTAGTTCCAAGGCTTTAGAGTAGAGAAGAAGTAAAACTGTATTGATACATTAAAATCTAACGTGAAGATCTTTTATTAATTACTCTTTATTATATTTAAAATCAACTATGTAACGGGCTAAAGATGCCCTAATGTTGCACAGTCCCCGTTAAGTACACTTGGTGTACTTAAGGGGATGGTCAATTACTTAATTAAAGTAATTAGACCCAGCCCTCGGGTGTGGTGCACATTTGTGACTAATCCTTGTGTATGTGATGCACATGGGTGCATTCACATTAGGAGGGATGACGGCTAGCGTCATCAGTTACGCGAGGTATGTATAAAGATACGCTCGCAATACATATTAAATGATATCTATAGAGATAACATTTTAATTGGTAAAAATAGGTTTTATTGTATTTAATTCTATTAAACATAAATCAGTCTGAAAACTACTTCCTACTTGGTAAGTGCGCACGAGGAGATGGATTACCGCTCCCGTGACGACACTTAACCAGAGTTCTTAGTGTGTTGGGTGAGGTCGTTAACGCGCCCACCACAACTGCCTCACTACACGCAAGAGAAGCAGTTTTAACCGCTTCCTCGCTGTGCTAGGGTGTGTGCCTAAGTAGAGCGTGGCCGCATTACAACGTGCCCGCCTACACTTGGTAGCACTTGAAATCCTTCCCACGACCCGCATCTATGCGTGTGTACGTGAGGATGAGCCTCAATATTGATTAGGCTCGTTTTTTCCACCTTTCTGAACATCATCGGGAGGTGGCAGGGCTAATGGCGCAGGGACTTGGTGAACAAGCCCTGGCCAGGCTCCTGGATAGTCCTCCTGGGCAACATGATGCTCAGCTGGAGCAGTTTGAGGCATTCGTGCTCGCGGACAGCGGACAGCCGCGTCCGATGCACAGAGCCATGCTGCGGCGGTGTCCGTCACTCAGACTCAGGATAAGCTGAGGCATGAGCAGGCTCGGAGCGAGGCTCTCAACAGGACTGCTGAGATGCTCTCTGCCCGGCCGCATCATCCGAGGCCCATTCGGATGGACCCGCCCAAGTTCGATGGAGCTGCAGCGAATACGAATGTCCACTGGCTTTTCGCCGTGAAGCAATGCGGTGTCGTGCAGCTCGTTGAGGACGACAGCCGGATGGTGTCGTACGCCATGTCGCATCTGCGCTGTAAGGCCTCAACGTGGCTTATGGCGGACAGAAAAGCGTTCCCTATATGGGCGATCTTTAAGGAAACGATTCGCGCCATGAATCAGCCGCCGGACAACGAAGTGTTGCTTCAGGCGTACTTCTTTGGGGCGCGGCAGGCGAAGCGATCTCTGCAAGAGTATGTGCAAGAGATGCGCTCGCTGTCGGCGTCCATAACCGTAGGTCCGATTCCGGAGCACATTAAGGTACCCACGTTTATGGACGGACTACGGCATGGCCCATCGCGACAGGCCCTTTTTAGAAGGTGCCGTCGACGATGGAAGAGGCAATCCAAATTGCCTTAGTTGAGGAGCAATCCTACAGCTGTGTCTCGGCGATAGCTTGGTATAAGCCGTCGGCCGAGAGGTCAGATGCCACTCCCTTGAAGTTGGGCAATGCAGACGTGGTCTGTTTAAAATGCGGGCAAGCGCGGCCATATGATGGCTCTTTGCTATGCCAGGGTCCCTGTTGGGGCGAAGACGCCCAGCAAGAGGACTCCCTACCCAAAGGGCGACGGCAAGAACTTGCGTGCGAGATGCCTGAGTTCTGCATCAACGACTGAGGGGTCGGGAAATGCAGAAGTGCAGTAGGGTCGAAATGCCCTAATGATGCGGACTCTGAAGCTACCCCTAAGCTCAAAGTTGTACAATGATTCGCGCTTGCGCATCATGTATGAGTGCCCAAAGACCAACAAGTGGACATCGTGGACGTGAGACAACTTATCTTACAGCAAGTCACGACATTTACTGGCCATGCCAGTATCAATTCTTGCGCAAGTACATTCGTGCTTGCGAGGTATGTCAACGGGTGAAGCCCCGCCGTGTACCTCTTTAACCTCTCCCACTTCGGCAGAATGTTGGCAGTCCGTATCTATGGACTTCGTTTTCGGATTTCCCGAAGACGAACAGCATCAGCGACGACATCAAGTCGTCCTGGTTTATATTCTACGGAGAAATTATACGCCGCGAAGAAGGAAAGACACCTCGCCATTCTTTGCGAGTGGTGTGGGCTATTTACGGCCGTGCATAATGACGCATGGTCCGCATATACGTTGTACAATCTATCTCCTAGGAGGTAGATCCTAAATTTAGCCAATGCATATTTCATGGCAAGGAGTTCCTTGTCATGCACTGGGTAATTGCGTTCAGCTGGTTGCAGCTGACGCGATTGGTAACAGACGACGCGCTCCGCGCCATCTGTATCGTATTGCATTAACGCACAGCCGATTGCGAAATCGCTGGCGTCACAGACCACATGGAATGGTCTGTCTTGATCTGCAATCGCCAAGATAGGCGATTGCATCAAGCTTTGCTTGATATCTTCAAAGGAACGCTGACAATCAGCGTGCCATAACCATTCTCCGTCTTTTTTGAAGAGACGAGAGAGATGATCTGCCTTCTCAACATAATTGCGGGAGTTCTTGTGCAAGTACGCCGCTAGCCCAAGGAACTTTCTAAGTCCCTTGACATCGACTGGAAATGGCCAGTCGGTAATTGCCTTGATCTTTTCGGGATCAGGGCGCACGCCGTGTTTACCGACGATGCACCCAAGAAGTGTTTTTTCGCTTGCAGCGAATATGCACTTCTCGAGATTTGCGTGCAACATGTGCTTTTGCATAAATGTAAAAATCTGACGAACGTGATTTTTATGAACTTCCACGTCCGCCTTTCTGTCAATTGTCTGACTATGGACGAAAAAATCGTCAAAATAACTCGGTGCGAATTTTTGCACCGGACTCAACGGATTCGTTACGCATCTGTTGAAAGTTGCAGGAGCGTTACTAAGCTCCTGTGGCATTAATAGCTTTTTCCAAAGCATCCCACTGGGAGTGCTCACTGCTGTGTACGGGATGTCTTGTTCACGCATAAGGATCTGATAAAATTCATCCATCAGATCCATAGACGGAAAGATGGTACTCTTAGACATACCATCTATGATTACGTCTTTTCTAGGTATCGGCGTTTGAGCCGGTACCGTTGCAGCATTCAGTTTATTAAATGCGTGCACTATCCGCCACCCTCCTGTCGCCTTCGGCACACAGAAGGTTGGAGAGCTATGTGGGGAGGTTGACCTCCTTTCATGGCCCGCTTTTACGCGACCGGTAAAGAATTTATCGATCGCAAGTACTTCTTCACGTGGCAGTGGCCACTGCTTCACTGACACAGTACTTCGAGCCCGGTTTGAGCTCGATCTAATGTCGAGTGCCTTAATCCATAGGCAACTCGCATGGAACTATCTAGGGAATACAAGGACTCGCTCGAGCAAAAAAAAAGTTTAGCTCTTGCTCATCACGCATTAGCACTAAGGTCAATGCGAAAGATACTAATGTTGATTTAATTTACATTGAGGTGGACAAACTCAGTAATAACAATAATGTTATTACTGACTTTAATAACGATGCTGAAAGACTTAACATCAAAAAGAAAATTATTAATGAGAACGATAATACTCTTAATAACGAATAGATTTAAATACCGCAGTGCGAGCCGGTCGCACTGAAAACAAAAAAAGAGATAGCAGGTAATTTTTTTTGGCTTGAGAAGCATGGGTCCGTCTTGTACAGGAGTCCATCGCTGATGCGGTGGACCAACAGAAACGGAAGACAACATACCATCAATTAATTCTAATAACCCAGTCGTACTGTCTACGGTTGACCTTCTGAAACATGTCGTGATGAAGGCAGTGATAAATTACTGCCCAGGTATATTGGGCCGTTTTGTGTTCTACATCGCTGCCTCGTGGTATGCGTGCGCGCATCCTACGTTTTATGTTGGGTATCTATGGGTACGAGGCTTCTTCCAATTCCGGGTTACACCGGAACGGTCGAGGGCATCGCCAAAGCCTGATGGTTTCGAGCCAAAGCCTTGTTGTCTCGGAACATAGTCTGATTCTCTTGAACCAGACGATCCACTCTTTCCTTCAAGGAAGAGATCTTCTGACGAGCTGTCACCAGCTCGTTTTGAAGGGACTGACATGTCCTCTTGTTCGCCATTTGTTCAGTCGCAACCTGCGCACAATTTTTCATATGGTCACGAAACACATTGTCGACAGTCACCGCTAACTCGCTGCGATGGGCTCGCTCGTGATCAAGATCCTCCTTTAGATAATAAGAGGAGTGGTCCAATCACGATGTTGATTCGGGCTCGTCAAATGAGTCGATCCCGATTCCCCCCCCTCCACATCCGTTGACAAATTCGAGTGATGAGAAGCATTTTCATGTTGAAAGCTTCTTGAACCGCCGTGAGGTAAAGGGGGTTCGAACGAGTCATCTCGTTCGTTGGCGAGGGTATCCACCCTCGCATGATAGTTAGGAACCTCGTTCCCAACTGATGTTGGACGGGTCTCGTCTTGCAGTACGATGAGAACATCCGCCTCGACAGAGAGTCCATCAAGAACGAACGTTTCCCGCGCTCGTAATAGTATTGAAGGTTCTCAATCCCTTGATGCATCTTGTTAGATGAGCGTCCTCAAATGAGAATCTTTAAGGGAATATTTCTTTGCTCTCTACCTCAAGCTTTGGGGTACATGCTTCTTTAGAGGCATGACCTGCCCCTTTAAAACAGCATTGACATGAGTCCCCCCACGAAAGGCAAGGAATTCCTGCCTGTCTAGACAAACGTTGTAGCTTATAGTGTGCACCGACTACGGTCCGTTTCTCGAACCGTTCACGGAGAGCATTTAGCTTGTCAGGCCTATGTTTTGCATATTGAGCACAAAGGCTGTCCAAGCTTGGAGCAAAGGTTTGCATCCTTCCCCCGCATAGAAGAGTACTACCGATGCCGATAAAGAATTCCGTCTCATTCTCACCAGTGAAGCCTGGCTGAGTCAAATAACGGAATGTGATATCGATCGTTGTCATACCAGACCAACGAATTAGGTTATTCTTCGAGGGGAAACTATGTCTATTTTCAGGAGCGAGCCGCAACGTTTTGCGATTCCTCTCTTGATGGCGCATGTTAACGTTAACTTGGCCCTTGAAGCAATCCCTAGAATCACTCCTTTCCTGGCGTATGCAAACTAGCACCACCAGTAACACTCTTCCCTACAGATCACTTAGTTTCTAGTGACGTATACTTAGTCACCAGAGTGATCATCGCCCACGAAGTCACCATCCGATGACTCCCCACCAAACTCGTCATCACCTCTTAGGTTGTCACATTAGAAACCAAAGGTTTAACGGACTCGTCCTTAGGTGATCCGGCGGCATTTACAGTAGCCACTGAGTCGGGCGGTGCCGGTGACTTGGTCCAGTCACCTACAATTGGTGTAGCAGGTGACTTGTCACCGTCACCTGCAATTATATTATCAGATGACATATCTCAGTCACCTTCAATTGGGGTAGGAGGTTACGTATTCCACACAGTCGACGCATTAGCGTCTACTTAAACATTTGCAATACTAACAGCTGCACTAATCCGTGCAGCTGCCAGCTTTGCGGCCTCACGGGCCACGCGCACAGACTTGTTTGTCGCCATGTTGATCTCGGTCAAAATCAATAAGGCAAATAATAACGGTATTTTGATTAAAATCAATAATGCAAAATTACACGGAAAGACATAATAGTATTTCCGGTCACCCTACATCAGTCGCAATAGTGACTGTTAGTTAAGGTGGGGTGATGAAATGGGGTGTCTCGTTTCATAGGTATTATTTCCTATAAGAGGAAATAAACAAAGAAATACGAAATTATATCTTCATTAATTTTAACTTAAATAGTACTCATATTACCAAATTTGGTAATTGATACAATAAAACATTAGGTCTATTGATCGGTTGATTTAAGTCTAAATCAGTCCAGTCAATCATTATAAGACAAGGATAGTGTGGATCGCAAGGACGCGACATCCTTAGTTAAATATTAATATAATACGTTCAGAAGTAGATAGATGATCGTTACTTAGGAAACTAAATACATTAATACAGCTTTACTATTCTCTATTGATAAGCCTTAGTCTAGACCTGTAAGCTAAAGACCCTAAGATCCATAGAAACCTTCCTCTGTAACTTTGTGTACGTGTAATTTCGAGGCATCTCACCTACATTGTAATCAGTGTAAGGTTAACTAGTACTGATCAGTACTATTGAAAGGTGCCCCGTTACACAAGTGGTGGGTCTAATTACTTCACTTGTGTGGGGCAACTTTCATTGCGAATAGGTGCGAATCCAGCGTGGGAAATGCGTCGTCTGTGTACGTGCTACATGTGATGCTCACTCACAGGCTTCACCACCGAGCTAAGAAGTTGTCATCACCACTTTTGTTGTTCTGTTAGGATCATGGCAGGGGTATGGCCATTTCCATATGTTTCGATCCAAACAAGGAGATTTTCTCTCTCTTGTCCTCATATGTCTCAACACTGACAACAAGAGGGCAAGCCTTAGGCTCCTGATCAGGTACAGGAATTTACCGAGTTGCATAAATGCTGCTAAGTGGTCCGATATAGAAAGATTCATGTTGCAGAAAGGCTTTAAGCCTTGCAACAAGAACCTTTGGGCCCTGAAAAGGATGTGATCTCTACGATCCAGCCCAAACAAATTTGTAAGGTTATCAAACGCTACGCGTTTCACCCCTAAAAGTTTGAGAAATGGATCTATGTCAGCAGACGCTCGGACTTATAAAGACTCAGGCGTAGATTGGCGAATCGGACTTAATTCATTAAGATTATACGAAAAACTAAACTTTAATTAAAATTTAAAATGTGGAACCTTACCTTAATTCCACCAGATCTCTATCTGGTGGCTACTACTCGTATTTCGTATCACCTACATAAAAATGGGATTGTTTTAGCCAATCAGAAGCCTTACTTATTGCGCTCCGCATATTTTTTTTCACGATAAAAAAACATCGTTTTGAATCGGGCTGGGTCAAGTTGATCTACTCTCCATATCCTTCTTTTTGACTTGTAAACAAGCGGGTCCTACGAATTATTATCAATCACAATACATTCTCTATATCACACTCAATTTCTACTTTCTTCCTTGTCAGGCTGTTCTACAATGCTTCCACCACACCACCCAATGCATCCTTTCCCAGCACAATGGCCCTGACGGATGCAGCTCGCGAATTCGCTCATGCAGAAGGATATGCTGTGTCTACCCTAAATTCCGACAAAAAGAAGATTATTTTGTAATGCGATCGACGTGGTACCTACCTGCAAAGGGCAGCAACATGACTTGAGTTGCCGCGAAACTCTGCGAGCCGATTGACTAATTGCCCGTTTCGTCTATCAGGGCGTCTACCAAGCGATAACAGCTTGCAACTGCGAACTTTTCATAGGGAACATAATCATGAACCTTCAGACAACATAAGTAGTCATCCGACTGCCTGACGCTTTCAATCAGAGCAAAATTTGTTAGTACAAAAACTTCTTAAGGCTGGGATTGCGCCGAAAGAAATTGTCACAACCCTACGCCAAATAGATCCCAGCACAAAAGCAATAGGAAGGACAATCTACAACGAGCGCCAGCGGTGCGAGCAGAAGAGCTTCGCAATCGTACACCACTGGACGCTCTATTTGACATTCTGCATCATGCAGAGTGGGTTTATAGGTGTGAAAGATGATTATCATCATCTTTTCACACCTATTCTATGCCAGCCAAAAATCTGTGGAACTCCTTTACAGACATCCATACGCTTTGGTGGCGGACTGCACCTAGATAGGTGCAGTCCACCACCAAAGCGTAAGGATATCTGTGATCGATTCATAATGCCGGATCCTCCATATCACTGGTGTCACAAGCTTCAACACTTCCTCCCAATTGCTATTGCTTTCATCAGGCATGAACGTGAAGCGGACTACCTTTGGGCTCTCGATCAACTGCCACAGACAATCACAACAGACCGAGAATTTGCCCTAAAGAATGCCCTGAAATAACATTTCCCACCTCAACCCATCTTCTATGCGTTTAACATATTTAAAAAAACGCTCTAGCAAATTGTCGTAAGTTTTTTGGACCTGGGGATGACTGGAATAAATTCGTGAAGAGTCGGACAGATGTAATCTATTCGAAATCAGAGGAAGTGTAAATCAATCTCATGATAAGCATGCACTCAACATATACTGCACTGCCTAACATGCTGGCCTATCCGGATACCACCTGTCTGACACATAAAAATTAATTTATTTACGCATACACCAGGAATTGCATGCATTTTGGCCACGTCACATCATCGAGAGCTGAAGGGCTTCATCATATGTTAAAGAGCTACATAAGTGTTCCGGAAAAAACTTGGGTGATGTACAAACTCGCGTAGCTCATGCTGCTTAAGCCCAGATTGAAAATCTTGGTGTTTAGCTGTCGTAGGAGCGAATGCAAGTCATGCACAAACACAGAAAATCCCTTTCTTTGCTGTAGTGCGCCGCATTTCAATATACGCACTAGGAAAATGCTTTGAGCTATGAGTTATCTGAAGATCCTACCAATGCCACCATAACCTGTTCAGTTGCGTGTAATTCAAGAATGGAATACCCTGTCAGCATCAAATAATCTGCTTTTCTAAGAAGTGGCCGCCCTCTCACTGTTAAGAGTTTCCACCATTAATGGCGCTTGGATGCAGCTGCGCCTGCAGCCATGCCTGAAGTGGGTAGACAAAATGTTGCCACCATATTAGAGGCTGTCAAAGAACGTTACAACATGGTGGAGTATCGCCATCAAGAAACCATTATGGGAACAGCTACGATAAATTGCAGTCTGGATGATATGGCTCCAAGAATTCTGTCCCTTAGCGTACTCGTGGTCGCTCAACTGGATCTAGACCGTCACAAAAAATAATAATGTGCATCAATCATCAAGGCAACGAGATCCATCTGAATTTGAGTTTGTTCAAGTAGCGGATTGCTCGAAACTTTGCATACAATCAGGTCAAAATGCACGCAGGTGCCCCATCGCTCAATCTCTGGCTCTTTTAAATAAGTCCTTTTATCCATCTGAATTTGAGATTGTATAAGCAGCAATTCGTTGAAGACTTTGCAGTATTTGCAGGAATAAGGGTCACAATGCACGCAGGTGCCCTTAACGCCGAATATCTGGCTCTTAAATAAGTATTTTTTATCCACTTCATCAACTTGCCATTCCACCCCAGCATTTGTTATTTCCACCCGTCATTATTTTTTCCACCCGTCATTATTTTTTCCACCCCTTATTTGTCTTTTTCCGCCCATATAAATAAATATGCGAAGCGTTATACATAATGCTTCTGATTGGCTAATCGGAATCAAGTTGGCAGCGACGGTATTTTTTTGCATGGGGTGGAAATAACGAAATGGTGGGGTGGAAATAACATTCCCCTTTATTTATTATCTAAGTTCTTAATAGCAAAAGGTGTGTTGTGAATTGTACACTTCAACCGAAGTATGCCCCATTACAATTTTATATTCCGTTGCATGGTTGCTACTCTGGCAAATTGCAGTGCACAATTTCGATTTGGCACAGCCATAAAAAATATGGTTTTCGGCACTTCATATGGTACGGATTCTTTATTCGATCAGGAGAATGATACTATGAATTCTGTAGGCTCTTATTTCCTCGATTTTTCGTTCCAAGTTGCTTAATTCTTCATGGAAGGTCCTGTCGCTGCGGATGCGCTCTTTGAGCAATAGTAATCAGGCAGCAAATAATAGGTGGGCGCGAGTGGGCTTTAATATATGCCCCGTCATGATTATTTAGTCCCCTTAAAAGTCTTGGCCCGCAAACGCTTGATTACTTACGCCATGAGCTATTTAGTGCTTGTACGTGCGCAAATAGCCCATGCTTTAGTAGGGTTGGCAATTGAGACCGTGAATGAGTCTAGCTAGTATCATGCATCTTTTTGTGAAGATGCTCAGACTTGGAAAATGATTTTTATGACACTATCGCGTTAGAAGCTCAGCTATTTAAAATGAGACTTGTCGAACGCAAATCGTGTATAAGATTTATAAAAAGCCTTCCCATCTGGGAGGTTACCGGCATGACTCTTCCGTCTCGTGGAACAAGACGAGTATATTTTCACCGACCTTTCGACGGGCGTGTACACGTCGATAGCGGCGAGTATGCTAACATCATACGTTTCAATTGAGAAATATTAAATAACAATACTCAGATTTGTGACTATTTTTGAATAACGACTACAGTATAACCTGTCTAAATTAATAATGTTGGGACGCCCTTTCCTGATAAATTTAAAAAGTTTAGAATTTTAGACAGGTGTAGTATCCCACAGATAAATTAATTATTTCGCTTTTTTGGAGGGATGTGGTTATAAAAGAAAGGCCTCTCCCACAATCCCCAAGAAGAACTCAGCAGCGCATCAACAATGCCTCTGGGAGGAGCACGCCACAATGACGGACGATGTCCGTGTGGCTCTCTGCAAACATTACACATAGAATCCCGCACTGATCTAGGCACAGCTTGTCAATTGACTTCAGGACAAATATCAGCTGGGGGTCAGCCAGGCGACGGTCTCCAGCACGCCGAAGAAGAAGGCAGACCATCTTCGACTTTCAGAAGACAGCAGTAATGTATTCACTGATGGAATCAGCTCTGCTGGCTTGGTTTAATGCCCATTCGGATCGTATCAGTCTTAGCGGAGACGTTGCCCGTGAACATGCAGAGCGGATTTTGGACCTTCTTTGTCCAGGACATGAACTATTTCAGCTTTCCAACGGATGGCTGGAATCCTATATAGCTCTGAATGGAATCCGCGCCTATCGCAGTTCGGAGAGAGCGGCGCGATGGACATGGTTGATGAGGAGGATGCGCTTTCTCCCTTATGCGAGGTCCTCAATTAGTATAAATGGAAGAATATCTACAACATGGGTGAGACTGGCTTGTTCTATCGGATGCAGGTAAGCACTCTGCGAAGGACACCAAATTTTGTTATCTGGTGGCTAATGCAACTCTTCTGTTTCAAGCTGACACTTCGCTTGCAACAGGGAGCTGAAGGGGTGAAAGCAAACAAGGAATAAATGTGACTGTCTACTGCAATGGTGATGGGTCCGACAGAGGCCCCTATGGATCATTGGCACTACGCCACTTCTCGCTGCTCCCGCCATGTCAATCTCCAGAACCTTGGCTATCAGTATCGCAGCAACAAGAAGGCCTAGATAACACAAATTATCATCTTGGAGTGACTGAGGGACTTCGATGGGAGAATGGCAAACCGCAAGGTGCTGCTGATCCTGGACAACTGCAGTGCACACGTCCTGCTTGCTGATCTGTCGCAGCGAATCGCAATTCGCAACACGACAATCTACTATATTTCGCCCAACATGACGTCGAAGCTTCAGCCGTGCGACCAGGGTATCCTACGCAACCTCAAAGCCTACTAGGCGCAGCTTCTCCCGTATGCTCCTTCAGGATCTCGACAATGGTGTCGTTGAGCCGGCAAAGATAAACATCTTTCATGCTATCTAGGTGTCAGTCTCAACTTGGTCTAACGATGTCCGCATTGAGACCATCCATAACTGTTACCGGCATTGCAACATCCGGTCAGAACCAGCTGATGCTGCACCAGTCCTAGAGGAGCAGTGCCTTGACAATGAAGTCATGGTGGAGATGGAACATCAGATTAGACGCTTCAGGTATCCTATCGTGATGAACATCCGCAACCTGCTAGACTATCCTACCGAGCGGATCACATCATACATTCCAGACGTGGATGAAATCATTGAGGACCACCTCCCGACTCAGCCTGAGGACGAGCAGGAATCGCTGTCGTAGATGCTCAGAAAGCACTCGAGTTGCTTGAGACAATCTGGCTGCAACAGGATGGCGGCGCGCTGGGTTTTCTCAAGTCCGTACAGCAGATGAAGGACAGCGTTGGAGCAATCCGCACAAACCAAATCGCTCAGCCTGACATACTGTAACGGGGCACTACGACTTGAACTGCTTCAGTACAAGTCCATTTCGCACTGCCTCAGTTGCAAGTGGTGCCCTACATTATTTCACGTACACTAGTACGTGCAGAGGAAGACTTCTCTTTAAGGCAACTAACTTAAGAGTGTAAAATGAAAACTGTATTAATATAGTTAAGTGTCTCTTAATCTATCTTTGTAAATGCTGACTTAACTATAAACTAATACTAAACATGTAAATGAATTCTTATCTATCTTATTTTGTAACTCTCTTTGATTACTTCTACAGCTGATAAGTCTGCGGAATAAATAGACATAATGATCTATACCTATTTATGGTTAAGAATTCAGGATATTACTATATAAAGTAATATCCTCCAAATATTATCTACCTTTTAGATAATATATTAATTAACAACCTTTAAGTGTTAATTTCATGTAACGATACACCCCGTTACAGGTAGAGGCACACACCCCTTTTGGTATAGCCACGCCCCCTCCTCGTCTGTATTGAATAAAGACATATAAATTTTATCACTGTATGGTCATTCCACTGCATCCAAAAATCAACAGTTATTCCTTTACAATCGTCTATAGATACCCCCCAAATTACATTTGAGAACCATATAGCCAAATCCCTCAATTATCTATTCCTGTATTTATAAGAGTAGCAACTTGTTGATAACTAGAATTCATATTGAGAAACCTTTATGCAGGCCTTCCCAGCCTCAGTAGCTCAAAGGCCCCCAAAAATACTTCTCTATATTTGTGTAATTTCTTTGTTTAATAGCAAGATGCTTTCTTCACAAACAAATTACGAGCGAAAGCCGACAAACCTAAAACATAACGAAATTGTGGCTTGCTTGCATTCATAGTGGGTACAAGAAAAGACCACTAAGATTCACCTCTTTGAAAGGTAAGTATGCACTTCCGCAAAGTTGGTAGAAGTAAAGTAAAATGAATTCACCCTCAGCTTGACCGCCAAATATTAACTAACATGCATGCGCAAGAGCGCACCTCCGACTCGTGTCGCTATTTCCAGCTCAACTTCTTTCTCGTGCTCGACTTGCTGCTTTTTTATGCTTCTAATGACTTGCAAATCAAGTGCGGGTGCTCTTGGCTTTTTCTCACATCCAACATCGCCAAGCGAAAAAGCGGTTTCTGATGTGCAGTCACCCATTACACTACTCTCGTGTAGATAGTTAAGGTTTGTGGCTAAAGCGATTCCCTAATGTAATGTAGGCGGTGTGATGGTCTACCAAAGTCCAAAGAAAGCCTGTTCGCTAGATCACATTTTCCGCAAACGTCTCGCCTGCCGCTTTTCGAGCAGCCATGCGTTTCTTCGTTTTCTTCTGCCTGTTCTGCTTGCTTTGACTGTGACCATCCCCATCGGCCACAATTGTCGATGGAGCTAAGGCCGCTCGACCCGCATTGGCATTTACTTCCTTGTGCCCTCTTCTTTTGCCACGTGAAGTTTTCTTGCTTGCTTTTGCTTCTATCAGCTTTCTGCCACCTAATGTTTTTTTAGCCTTCGCCACTTGCCTCCGCTCGATATCCGCTAGCATTTCGCGCTGCTGCTCCACAAATTCATACTCTTCTTGCAATTTCTGAACATGGGCCAGCGAAACGTACTTGGGAGAGCGAAAGAGGCCCCAGCTATTTATTGTCGACTTTAATGGCTGCACTGAGGCGGTAATGCCTCGTAAGTGCGCCTTTGCCTCGCGCTCACGCGCAGCTGTGGCCTCCTCCTCGTCTTGGATCTCTTTGAGTGTTTTTGTGTGAGGCTTCTGCTCTGCCATGGAGCCTGATGACTGGCTGCACCAATTTGGAACAACAGAAGCTGAATCCTTGCCACGATGACTTCGTTGACCTGTCTTCTTCAAGTACGCTTCAAGTGAAAATGCGGTAGCTTTTTGGTACTCAGCGCCGTCACAACCGAGCACGTATCTGTCTGTCTTCGACAGCAGAATCGATGAAGAGAGTTGTGAACTTGCCGACGAATGACTTCCAATTCTTCCTTTAAGCTGAACCGAGGAATTGTCGTCTAAGTTTAGCCTGCACAATGAAGAGTTAAGTAAGGGAAATGCCTCAACTGAAGAACGTGTGGCAGATTGGCAATTGGCTCTGGGCGATGTCACGGGATTGATCTGAGAAGTTGCAGGGTCCACAGGTGTGGAATTAGCAACCGAGCCCCATGGATGGCTGATTCTTGTATGATCTCGTGGAGGATGCACCACAATCTCTTCAGTCGATAATGACGTTATGGGAAAATATTTGCTCTTTCTGAATCTGCGTTGTCGTTCCGCCTTATTTGATCCCACGCTAGACAGACTCGTAGCGTCACTCAGCTTCGGCGTGACCAGTTTCTCATCGCTACAACCACATGTTTCGTTGTTACTAAACGCACCTACCGACGAGACTAGCCCAGGTTTAATAAGGCTCTTAGTTGGTTGCTTAAAAACTCTCTTCTTCCTGCGATGCTCCTCCAATAAATTAACATTGCACAAATCATTTTCCGGATCCGGTTCCACAAGTGGCAGCATGATATCACAGAGCGTTTCCATGCGAACTCGACCCAATGTATCTAACACAGCGTCCCAATTAATTTGCATGTATTTAGCGCAATAACGTAGCAACCGGAATGCGGCATGACGCTCAGCAACTTGCCACACAAATATGCAGTTTGCCACGTCCACATATGATGCGATTGTACGCTCTACTATCTCCAACAAAGGTGGCACAACCTTCTGGTTAGCAGCGTCAATACCTGACTTGAAAGAGGGGCGCACGGGGGCAATGAGGACTGCTGTGTGTTGATGGCCAGTTGCTACCATGACGGCCTTCTTGACACCCGCAACGCGTTTTGGACTCAGTTGCCACGTGTTGCCACGACCATGACCAAGCACACCTTGTTGACCGCAACCCCAAGTCACTAGATCACCTTGCTCTGTGACGACGGCACAATGATCCTGTGAAGCACAAACATTTATGACGGGGCCGTAAGAAGCTAACGACACCTTTTGCGGTGCGCTGGGAGATGTGGTGGGCGAGGCTTTGCATGCTGAGAAGGGGGGTCGGAAGCTTTCACTCGCTTTGTGTGAAAGTGCTGAAACATTATGCCCCCACGTAAATACTGAACCACATGCACTCAACGCGATCGAGTGGTTTACAGCGCAGGACACTTCTACAATATCAAGGTCACGCTGCTTGCAATTAGGAATCCATGTGTCGCACGTTAAGGCCCCACTTCCGCTTGTTTTGACGGCAGATGGAAAAACCACGCGACTTGGACGAAAGGAACCGTAGCCAAATTGCCAAATCTGACCAAAGCTTCTGCCATTGCGAGCGCAGCGGAGTACAACACACGTATGCCAATCCGAAGTTGCTACTTTTTCGGCTCGGACGGCATCATAATTGCCGTACACGACGCACATTGGGTGCCGTGGACAAAGTGCATCGACACTCCGTGGAGTAGAGTCCGCTTGATCAGTTGCGCATCCTTCCTTACGCCCAAGCTGACCCCGGCGGTTGCTACCCCATGTGTACAGAACGCCATGATCATCAATAGCAGCGGAATGGCAACCTGACGCTGCAATTTCTGCCACCTCTTGAGAGCGCAACGCATCAACGCGCTTCGGTAGAAGCCGGCTTTGGGATGAGCTGCACTTTTCGGTGTATCCAAGCTGACCAAAGCTATTGGATCCCCACGAGAATACTTGGCCGGTCCAGGAGAGCGCTAATGTGTGATTTTCACCTGCAGCTACTCTTTTCAGAGGTGTGGTCCGAAGAGATTCTAGCCGTACTGGCTCAATGTGGCTGACAGTAAAAAAATGCAATCAATTGATACTGCAATTACCGTCAATTGTATATGTATGTATGCATACTCAAACTCGTTTCCAGTGCCAAGACGACCGCCTTTACCAAATCCCCACACAAAACACTCGCCCATAGCGTTGAGTGCTACGGTGTGGTACTTGTTAGCACTAAGATAGAGAATTGGCGAGTTTGCTGAGAGTTCGACGAGTCGTGGTGTTGTCTGCACGTCTGCATTTGGCAAGTGATAGCCCAGCTGATGAATATTTAAATTGAGATGTCAAAAGATCTCATGAATAGTATATCAAATAGGAGCACCTGGTAATCTCGCTTTCCAAACGTGTAAACGAGGCCGCCATCACCCGAGGCTTTACTTAGGTCATGCTGATATCGCAGACTCGCGGACAAGAGCTGCATGGGGCTCTGCTGAGAATGGTCCAGTGTTTTGTACAAGTACTTCAGCGAGAATTGCTTGCCAAAGCGTGTCTCAGCATGGCGCAACAGTAGCAGCGTCGCTTCGGAGTACGTGCAGACAATCAGCACAATAACAACAATGACGCTGAGCTCTACTTACTCGATAGATGCCGATGATATAAACTACGGTGCAGCGGCGTCCAGCCAGACTCCTGCCCGGCAGTAAGCAAACAAGTCAATCACTCTGCCCTTTGTTCCTTAAAAAGTATATTTCACACCCAGTCTTTCGTCAGCAGGTCTGCGCCGTAGCTCAGTAGTATCGTCACCGCTTCGTCATTGCCGTGTGCTGCAGCGATATGCAGCGCTGTCTCGCCAAAGTCGTTGCGATCGTTCGGAGGCACCGTGTCTCGAAGTAAATGCGCTAGGGCTGGTAGTTTCTCGGGCGCTCTCGAACATGCCCACAAATCGTGCTCGTCATTGTAGTATGAAGGTTGCATAATTAAGCTGCCTAGAATTTAAGATCGTTTTCTTCGCTTTAAAAAACTACCATTACGTTTTCCATTTCAAGAATGATAACCATGAAGGTCAAAATGGAATACTTTTATAAAAATTTGAACAAGCTGCATGCGTAATAGATGCCCTGTCATATTAGGGAGTTCAGTTAATAGGTTGTCTGTAACGGGGTGTGTCGTTACATGATATTAACACTTAAAGGTTGTTAATTATTGAATTATTTGAAAGGTAGAGAATATTTGGAATATTACTTTACAAAGTAATATTCGGAAAGATAAAGGTACTTGCTCCGCGGTCCAGCCAGCACTGGACGCGCGCAAAGAAAGAGACAGATAAGACTTTATTACGTTGTTTTGTATTCGTATATAATTAATTTAGTATTAAATAGATAGAAACAGAAGAACTTAATTTCTTAAATACAGATTACTTTTAACCCTCTGTAAAGCAAATGCTTTGAAGAGAGTCTTTCTCTGCACGTACTAGGGTATGTGAAGTGACGTGAGGCACCACTCGCACTGAAGCAGTACAAGTCGGCAGTGCCCCGTTACACCTGGAAACACTATCTAGTCCATCCAAGGACCACAGTTCTATCATCTAACATGGACACGTTAGATGATAATGGAAATACGCATCACGTTTCGCGTGATAGCTACTCCTTACTTAGTGACACAGAAAGGAAATCGGTCGAACGAATGAGTTTGACCGAAGGGAATGATTCCATCTTGGCCATGCTGTCCGGTTTGGACAGAGATGCCCTCCATTCAGCCATCGCCAAGTTCATTCAAAATGATCTTGACCAGGCGAAGGAGAAAGTAGCCTTGCTTAACCAGCAAGGCTCTCAACAGGCAGAACTATTGAAGTTACAACAGGTACAGACCCCTGTACCTGGGATGACGCACACGCGTCATCCGAGACCTTGAAGATAGACATCTCTAAGTAAAGGAGAGTCGAAGAGGAGTCCATTTTAAGGTGGTTCGTCAAATTAGACGATGCCATAAAGGCTCGTAACATCGTCGACGAGCAAATGCAAGTCGCGTTTGCTCAATCAAATTTAGCTGGTCGTGCCAAAACTTAGGCACTAGGCCACAAGTTGCGCGACCCATATGTAGTTGGCTTGCTAGAGTCTTTTAAAGCCGGCTCAAACAGACCCTTGAACCACCTAGGGCTGAGTTCAGATCTCGATCAGAGCTTCTGAAACTTAAGCAAGGCAAGCTGATGTTCACGCTTATGCCCAGCATTTACGACTCTTAGCGAGCTGTATCACAAACAGTCTAGTTCATGAACACACGTTGGTTACGGTGTTCGTCCAAGGTCTTACGGATGGTCCCGAGAAGACCCATCTTTTCCGCTTGGAACCTGATACGCTTGAAGAAGCAATATCCGTTGCGGAACAGGAGGCTTTCGCTTGAGACAGGCTCAAGCGAGTTCGTCATCGTATCGTCCTCCAAGACGGCATGAGCTTGGAAGTCCAGAGCCTATGGACCGCTCTTATGTCGAAAACGAAAACCTCGCTTTTCGAACAGTAAGCTATTGCAGAAATGCAGTCGCTATCAAAATAGGACGCTACGCTCATGAGTGCAGTGCCCCGCGCCCAGTACCGAGAAGTACTGAACGTAATTATGGACAGAATGCAAAAAAGGGCAACGATCGCGGGTCCAACGTTGTTGCGAAATCGCAACAGCGAGGCGGACCGCCAAAAAACGGTCGGGGTCAGTAGGGGCGCAACGCCCTACTAATCCAGCAACCTTAGGAGAATTTGTAAATCTCTTGAAGAAAGTTGCTCCAGGCACAAAATCATCATGTGTGTCTGCACCTCGCGATGAGGTATTCCTGATCACCTTGAATATATAAGTGACAAATGATTTGTCACTTAAAGCCCTACTGGACTGTGGGGCGTCGAAACTTTATTCGTCGCCAGTCGCTAGAGGGTCGTAGGCTCAAATATTTTGAGCGCGAAACGCGTCAAGCAACAGGCGCATCGATAACAGTGATGAAACGCATGGTAAAATTTCACTACATGTTAAAAAAATTACATTACGATGATGATTTCATCGTACTGGATTTACATGACAATTTGATGTCATTCTCGGTCTACCTTGGCTCAGAAGTATGAGCCAAGATTCACCTGGCAGCATCGATCTGCAAAGAAGCCTGCCACTTTTTCATCAGATGGCCAATGATGAACGTTTTGGAGCGTCCACAAGCGTGTGGATGTACTACGAGTGAGTGCGATGGCCACACTTCGGGTACTGTCGTTTGTACGACTGCACAAGATCACAGTGTGATAACTAATCACAGTTTGATTACTTATCACACTGTGGAGTCAGCTGTGCGAGTCCACAGGCAGTGCCGAAGGTCCACCACTCAAATAAGTCAAGTGGATTGAGACATGAATGTACGCCCAGCGGGCTACATACAAGGAAGATACCGATTGTCCAAAAGGGACAACACGATGATCCTAGGTCGAGTAGAGAGTCGACCGTAGAGGACCCGACTGTGATAGCGCAATCCCAGTCGAAAGACGTTGAGGGACTAAGTCCCCACGTACTTGGGGAGAAAGCTCCTAAAATAGTTAGTGCTGAAGTGACTAGATTTCAGCATCCCGAGGGATTAATCCCTCGGTAGCCTGTGGATAACTAGGAAGAAACCGAGACATTGAATGTCTTGGTTGATGACGAATCACGAGTAGGCGCTTATACTCTTGATCTGTATGCGCCTTCGAAGTCAACTTCGGGGGTAACTCAATTACCAACCCTAGAACTTAGACGGTTCTTGAGAGATTTGCATAGTGGTACAATCAAGCAGGTCTGCGTCCTCGACACAGAGGACGAATACGTAACCGATATTCGGTCGGCGGTAATTTTTGCAGAGAACGAACGTTTCTCAGCAGCTCATCGATGGGCGAAAGCGTCCTCGATATGAAGACTTGGATTGAGAGATATACTTCTTAATCCTGGGAGTCACTTAAGACAAATCCTTTATACAAGGATTTGATTGAATTCAGGGATTATTCCCTGAAGCAGTTCCATGCGAGTTGCCTAAGGATAAAAGCATTCGACATGAGATCGAGCATAAACCGGGCTCGAAGTACTGTGTCATGAAGCAGTGGCCACAGGAGGGTGGCGATAAGTGCACGCATTCCATAAACTGAATGCTGCAACGATATCGGCTCAAACGCCGATACCAAGAGAATACGTAGTCATAGATGGTGTGTCTAAGAGTACCAGCTTTTCGTCTATGGATCTGATCGATGGATTTTATTAGATCCCTTATGCGTAAACGGGACATACCATACACAGCAGTGAGCACTCCCAGTGGAATGCTCTAAGATTGGCTAATAATGCCACAAGGGATTAGTAACGCCCTTGCAACATTCAACAGATGCGTAACGAATCTGTTGAGACCGGTGCGAATTCTCGCACCGGTCTAGTTATTTTGACGATGTATTCGTCCATAGCCGGACTATGGACGGAAAAACGGACGGGAAGCTCATAAAACTCACGTTTGTCAGGTTTCTACACTCATGCGAAAGCATAAGCTGCAGGCAATCTCAAGAATTGTGTATTCGCTGCAAGCGAGATACCATCGTCGATAAACATGGCGTGCGCCTTGATCCCGAAAAGATCAAGGCAATTACCGACTGACCAGTCGATGTCAAGGGACTTAAAAAGCTCCTTAGGCTAGCGGCGTACTTGCACAAGCACTCACGCAATTATGCCGAGATGCAATTCATCTCTCTCGTCTCTTGAAAAAAGACGAGAAATGGTTATGGAACGCTGATTGTCAGCGTTCCTGTGAGGAAAAGAAGCAAAGCTTGATGCAATCACACATCTTGGCGATTGCAGAACAAGCCAGACCATTCCATGTGGTCTGTGACGCCAGCGAAGTTGCAACCGGCTGTTCTTTAATGCAATACGATACGGACAGCGCGGAGCGCGTCGTATGTTACCATTCGCGTCAGCTGCAACCAGCTGAACGCAATTACCCAGTTCATGACAAGAAACTCCTTGCCATGAAATATGCACTGGCTTAGGGTCTATCTTTTCGGAGATAGACCGTTCGTCGTATATACGACCATGCATCATTACACACGGCCGTAAACAGCCCACACCTCTCGCAAGAACGGCGAGGTGGCCATCCTTCTTCGCGGAGTATAATTTATCGGTGGAATATAAACCAGGACGCCTTAATGTCGTCGCGGATGCGTTATCACGCTGACTCGATTTCGAGCCGGCTGCGCACTCCAACAATGAAAATAATCCTACTGCTGCAACCTCGTTACAAGTTTTGCGTCATCAACCGTGTTTGATTACATAAAGAAAGCCTACATAACAAGATAAAGACCTTCTGCGTTTAATGGATCACCAGATAAATCCATCCAAAAAACATTTTTAAAGATTTACCGGCGTAATATCGATCGTCAATCGATCGATACACAAGGCGCAACGGCTTACTGTACTACACAGCCGTTGCCAGCGACACTCCACATGTCGCCGTCCATACTCACAATGATTTGCGCATCATTTATGAGTGTCACGGTGCACCAACCAGAGCGCATCGTGGACGTGAGAGAACTTATCTCACCGTAAGTCGCGGCTTTTACTGGCCCTGCCAGTATCAGTTCTTGCGCAAGTACATTCGTACTTGCGAGGTATGTCAGCGGGTGAAGCCTAGCCCTTCATTTCGTGCACCTCTCCAACCTCTACCACTTCGGCAGATGTTGGCAGTCCGTATCTATGTACTTCGTCTTCGAATTTTGCGAAGACGACCACAGAAACAATGGAATCCTTGTTTTTGTAGACAGATTCAGCAAGATGGTACATCTTGCTGCAGTACCAGAGTCAATCACGGTTCCGAGTTGTACCCGTGTCTTTATCGACACGTTATTCAGACTCCACGGTTTACCCCGTGAATTGGTCTCCGATAAGGGCCATTTCTCACGGCGGAGTTTTGGCAATCCGTTTTCCGATATCTCGACACACGTCTGACTATGTCAACTTCTGATTATCCAGAGACAGATATTCAGACGGAACGCGTAAATCGCGTCCTCGAAGAGATACTTCGAGGTTACGTCGAATCGTATCCGAACTGGAGTGAGTTCTTACCGATGGTCGAATTCGCCCATAATAATTATGTGCATGCGTCTACAACGCATACACCGTTCTTCGTGAATAGCTTACGCCATCCACGCATACCCACCAATTAGAGGGATCCTCTAGTTAAAGGGGGGGAATCGCACGAGTAAAACCATTTCTGGCTCATGCTCATCACGCGTCGAAGTTCCAACGACGCGAATGATGTCGAAGCCGAAGCAATCGACATCGAAGATGAGAAAAATCTCACGGCAGTGCGCACAAAGCGCACTGAAAAGACAAAACAAATCAATCAGCAGAGGAAAGTTGCTTGGTCGAGGATGAGTAATCCGTTTCGTACAGAATTCCATTGCTAACGCAGGGGACCGTCAGAAACGGAACGCATACAAACATGGGATAGCAAACGTTCTTTGATTTGCTCTTCCATGATTGTCTGCACTAATGTGGGTAGCAGTAATATACTACCCAAGTTTATTGGGCCATTGCGTGAACTGCATCGCAGAGGCAATGCGTACACAATAGAATTGCCACGTAAGGTGCGAAAGCATCCTACGATGTACGTTGATCGGCTCCACCCGTATCATCCGTACGTGGTTTCTTCCGCGGACGGATCTGACCACCCTTTTCACGAATCCCCAAAAGATTCTTCTGATCACGAACCAAATTCTCATGCTGAATTTGGAGATTCTCATGTCGGGTCCGAAGATCCTCGACACCGCGATGAGCTGACGACAGCTCATCACGAAGGGCGTGATATTTCCGTTCGTACTCCAACATTGAGTACGCACTCTTTGAACAGTTGGAACACCGTTCGATATATTGAGCTTGCACCGTCTGTTCCAACAAGTGACGCTTACCGCGCTCGTGTTCAAGACCCTCCTCCAATACATGGAGGTAGTGGTCGAGTTTGTCGATCTTCGACTCTAGATTCGACACACGATTCGGATCTGATTTTTTCCCCCTCCACCGCAACAACTAGTGGATTGTCACGGGGGTCAACGTTTCCTTGTGGAACATATTCTAAACCACCGTGATGCGAAGGGGCAGCGTACGAGTTATCGGGTTCGCTGGCGCGGTTATCCACCTTCGCATGACAGCTGGGAATCTCGCTCCCGGCTGGTGTTGACGTTGAGGGCCTTGTCCGTCAGTATGACGAGTTCCATCCGATGGATCCGAAGGTCATCGGAAAACACGCGCCCGTGGCGCTTGTAAATCGATTGCAAAACGTCAATCGCATCGCGCATCTCGATAGAGATGCGAGTCTTCCCCCGGGCGAAGAAAGGGAGCAAACATCCTCTTTCACTCGTTCGTGCTGTCGACACAACACGGACTGAGATCACCCCGGAAGTCTTGCCTCACGAGACAACCGATGCAGTTTAATCTTGCACACCAGTTGAAGTTCGTTTTTAGAATTAAACGTGAATCGCGTGAAGTGTCTAATGCCGGGCTTCGCGTCCAATGTCTTTGACATTGCGAATAAACGCGTTTCAGGCTTGCATCAACGAGCTTAAATTTCGCTTGTTGTTGCCACTATACCATCGATGCTTAAGAATAGCGTCGAGATAAAATATTTCCTCTTCGCGCTGACATCAAGGCCATGAAGCTTTGTCACGATAAATAAGGGATATTTATTGTGAGGAGTAGTCTCTCCAGAAAAGCTACTGACTAACTGTTCGGGCAAACGCCGCAGGTTCTTTTCAGGGGCAGGACGAGACATTTTTGTTGACTACGCTCTCCTGAGCTGCACCCACTAAAGTAGGGATACCGCAGAAACTTTTGTAACGATGCCTTACGCGATCGTCATCACCACGCACAGAAATAAGTGCGGTTGGCGGCACGGGAGACGGTGCTGGCGATGAGTAATCAATGCCATCGTCGAAACCAAGCATGCTGTAGCGAACGCTATTAGCACGTCTATCCAATTAAGCCTTCTTATTCGATGACTCATAGTCAGCCGCCTGACGACGATCAGGCGACTGTTCTGCCCTTCGAGTCGGCCATTCAGTCCGACTCGCATTCGTATGCGACCTCCAAAGAGGGTCTTACTCACGTGGTGACTCACCAAGTGGAACCGCAACATTAAATGTTGCGGGAGAAGATGATACTACGGCGGACAAAATGTCTGCCGCAAGAGTCAATAATGCGTCGCCCGCGGCTGCATGTACCGCAGCCGAAGATTCCCCACAATACGCTAACCGCATGGACTCGTTAACCATGCGATAAAATTGAAAAGGATGGTTCCGACCAATTAACATCGCTTTCAATTGAGTGGTTTTATTATGACCACTCTATTTAGTGACAGTCAGAGTAATTGTCGTTTAAAGGAGGGATGATGTAACGGGGTGTATCGTTATACTTAAAGGTTTTTAGTTAATTTATTATCTAAAAAGAAGAGAATATTTGGAGAATATTACTTTACATAGTAATATTCGGAAAGATTATCATTGGTAGATATAGGCCATTATATCTACTTGCTCCGCGGTCCAGTTAGCACTTGACGCGCGCAAAGAGAGAGACAGATAAGACTTTATTACATGTTTTGTATTAGTATAATTAAGTTAGTATTATATATATAGAAACAGAAGAACTTAATTATATTACATACAGTTAACGTTTAACCCTCTAAAGAGTGTTTTGAAGAGAGTCTTTCTCTACACGTACTAGTGTACATGGAGTGACGCGAGGAACCACTCGCACTGAAGCAGTGCGAGGTGGACTTGTACTGAAGCAGTACAAGTCGGCAGTGGCCGGTTGCATTGTCTATATTAGTAATATAGACGGGGACTAATCGTTCTACGTGGCTTGGTCTGATATAGTACTCCACTGTTCTACTGTGCATTGCTTTATTTTTGGAAGCTAAGACCACCGACAGGATGGCGTGAACGTGCGCAACACTGCGTACGGACGCGGGCTCTCCTTCGACTCGTACGCTCCTCCATCATTATGGCAGTTCTTTGGCGACCTCATGGTCTTCTCCAGATGGGTCGAGGTCGATGGTCGTGCTGGCACTCACCGCATCAGTGTACGTGTCGTCGTAGCATTTTCCGTTATACCAAAATTGTTGAGATTCCTAACTTTTTTTTCACCGCAGCGCAGAACAACCTAAGCCTGCATTAGAGCCATGGAAACGGTCCAGCCCAATAATGGTGATGCTGAACTCAGACCTCTAGGACTAACGAAAGCGCCAAATATTGGTGGCTGTGGGTCCCGAGGCTACGGACAGCTGCGCCATTATTGGGATGGCCGACAAGATGTTCAAGCTGGCATGGGTGAAATGCCTAACAACACTTTTTTCATCCCGGTGTGCGAACACGGGCAATTCCAAGACGATTTTCTGCAAAGCTCGAGAATGCTGGTTGCTCACGAAGTCGCTTTTGGGAGACTCGTGGCACTTCCTGCTGGTCTGATGTGTACTGACGTCGCTGAAAGTACTGGATATGCGCCGCAAATGTTGTTAAAGCCACTTGCAGTGATGTAAGCGTCGGTGTTGGCTGACGCCCATAGAAAAGGCATCGGTTGCAGTATGACCAGATGAAGTGGAGCTCACTGTCCGGAGAACGTGCCACATGCCAGCAATGACGCCTTCCGCCCCCATCATTCGTTACGGGCGCGATGTCAAGCCAGACGGCCGATGTGTATCTAATCGTGCCATCATATCGAGCACCTCAAGCCATACTGTCGCAAGCGTACATATAAAGAGCAAGTGCTGCTCAATCTCGATCGCATTGCGTCCAGCACGAACGCAATAGCGGATGCGTGGGTGAGATGCTATCAGAAACCAAAATCTAGAGCGCACAGGCAGGAGTCGGAAGGCAAGACGGAACTGCAGGTCTTTAAATACCGGGAGCATAATCTTACGCCGATACTTGTTATATTGTATGAGCGACTTGGTCCGCTCTTCCCGTATAGTCTTCCACTGTATAGTTGTTGGGTGTGATTTTGGCGGCGGCGAAGGTGTCCACACCACTTGGAGCAGAGCAGCACGTGGTACCGCAGGAATTAAGCACATCCTGGCACTACTCACGATTCTCCGCTCCGACTTTCGAATTGACTCGGCTGTCAGATCCCAAGTTTGTCGGTTGCAGATTGTTATCTCATCGTAATAGTGATAGTTGCGAATGCTTTTATAACTTTTATGGTTCTGTAGCAAAGCAGAAAACAACATTTCTTATCAAGTATTAATTTAAGGTTTAGGGTTTAGGGTTTAGGGTTTAGGGTTTAGGGTTTAGGGTTTAGGGTTTAGGGTTTAGGGTTTAGGGTTTAGGGTTTAGGGTTTAGGGTTTAGGGTTTAGGGTTTAGGGTTTAGGGTTTAGGG